>NW_009622420.1:0-2672 GCF_000690535.1 Cariama cristata | reverse complement strand
TGTGGCCAGCAGGACTAGGGAAGTGCTCACCCCTTTGTACTCCACACTGGTGAAGCCACACCTTGAATACTGTGTTCAGTTTTGGGCCCCTCACTACAAGAAGGACATGGAGCTGCTGAAGCGTGTCCAATGAAGAGCAACAAAGCTGGTGAAGGGTCTGGAGCACAAGTTTGATGGGGAGCGGCTGAGGGAGCTGGGGGTGTTCAGTCTGGAGAAGGGGAGGCTGAGGGGAGACCTGATTGCTCTCTACCACGACCTGACAGGAGGATGTAGTGAGGTGCGGGTTGGGCTCTTCTCCCCGGTAACTAGCGATAGGACAAGAGGAAACGGGCTCAAGTTGCGTCAGGGGAGGTTCAGGCTGGACATGAGGAAAAACTTCTTCACTGTAAGAGTCGTTAGGCATTGGAACGGGCTCCCCAGGGAGGTGGTGGACTCACCATCCCTGGAGGTGTTCAAAAACCATGTAGATGTGGCGCTTCGAGACATGGTTTAGTGGGTTTAGCAGGCATGGTGGCATTGGGTATACGGTTGGACTTGATGATCTTTGAGGTCTCCTCCAACCATAATGATTCTATGATCAGATCTTAAATGAAAATTTGTTTGCAACATACCAGAGTATCAAGTGAAAATACCCCCAAAACCCTCATGCCAGACTATAAATTTGCAATGCTACTATTCCACTAGCAGATCACTTGCCCATAAATTAGAAGCACGTTTGTATCTATTATAGCTCTATGACAGCTATGCTTGTCACAAGGTTACAATAAATAATATGAAACAAAAAAAATTTAAGACATTTCTATGCTATTTAGAAAGCTCAGAAATTTACAACAGAACTAGTAGTGCTGAAATAAATGAAAAAATTCAAGAAATATTTGAAATAATTCTTTTATATTAGCATAAATGATTACTTTTCTTTTCAAGAACATTAACAGAAACATCATATTATGCTTTTGAAAAGCAACTTTTTAGCAGCAGAAACATTTGATATCAAAAGCCTACAGCAGCTGCATGCCACACCTTTGCACAGTAGAAGACAAAATACCTCAATTGTATCTGCTTGCGTTTTTGAAGTTCTTGATTTCGAAGTTCTTCCAAACGTCTCAATTCCTCTTGACGTCTCATGAGATCTAACAGGATTAAAAATGTAGTAAAGATAAAAGCTGCCATCAACAATGTGGCAACACAAAAGATTGCTCTTACTGTCAGATTACAGCTCTAACGTTCAATTTCTAAAGAAATTTCTCAAGGTATTTAACTAGTTTTTTCCCATAAAGCTAAATCTAGTATCTGAAAAAGCACACTGGATCCATGGCTCATGGAAACACAGAAAAGTACAGGACAGGTAAAGCCTCCAAAGCACGCCATGGAAACAGAAATCTGAAGTCCTCAAAGAAAAGGAGAAGGAAAAAAAACTCTCAAACTCTTAAATCACATCCTGGTTTTACATCTAGGGCAAGGCATCAATTTTCCCACAATGTTGTGTACTGCTGAAGTCACACTAGGAAGTAAACTAGTACAATATAGTCTTACACTCTCCACTACCTATTGCAGACCACCGCATGGCAGACATCAGCAAAAAACAGTATGAACTTCAGGTGCATGTAATCCAAGCCTCTATAGAGATTTCTCCCATGACTCTGCTTGTACCAACTTACAAATGACTAATCTTTTAACACTACCAGAAAGGAACAGCCATATCCTCTTAAAAAGTACTTGAAATGCTCTTAAAAAGCAGGGCGCAACTAATAGTAGCTATTTTTGCTGTACTAGTTTCTGACCAGTCACAGTATTGATTTCTGCCTGAAAGTTTATGCTTTCTTCGATGAATATTAGTTCTACCTTTTGTTAGAAAGCAGTTGTTTGCCTTTTCTATCTTCACAGGAGATTTGCCACATGCCATTATTTATAGACACCATGAGGTATGTTCTACTATACCACCTATTACATGCATCTTAGGCTTTAGTTCAACTACTCCACACATTTCTCTATGCATTTCTTCACTGTACTAATTAAAGCATCTTTTTAGCTATGGAGATGACTTTCCTCAATCTTGCATCAGCATGCGTATTATTACAACTTAATCTTTAATATCCAAAAACAATGACAATGACCAGTACATTTCACGAAAATATCATGTATTTGTTTTCTTTTCTAACACAGATGATGATCAGATTTTTAATCTCACCATCCTTATTGACATTAGAAGTCCTTTCTCAAGCACATTTTGCAGGCTTGCTTTTCCAATCTCTCCTGCAAAATTAACACATTTCACACCTCAATAGAATCTGATTACATTGAAGATTCACTCAAATCACAAAGTCTGAGGGCTGCTTCTTTCCAACTGTGCTTGCCACAGAAGGCTTGGCCACTGCTATCATGAAGGATAATCTGGGGAACTACATATTGGTAAGCAGGTTAAAACACTCCAGTTTTTAACAAGTCACTATAGATTCAAACATTTCAATACTGCCAATAGATACATTTTTAACTCTGAGAGGTGTTTCTGTTTTGTTCTTTTTTCTCATCTACATTACCTGTGATATTTAATATAAAAAGTATTAACTTAATCAACATGATGATACTATGTCTATTTCCCTAAATTTTAGCAGAGGCATGAAAACAAATATTTGTATGAAATATATGGCCGGCCGTGCCCAGAGAGTGGTGGT
>NW_009622419.1:0-39989 GCF_000690535.1 Cariama cristata | reverse complement strand
CTTAAAGGTCTTTTCCAACCAAAACAATTTTATGATCTTGCATGGAAACACAGAGCACTTAGGCACAGAGTGAGGCCGATAAAACACAAATCACAATGCTGCAGGTAAGCAGTTTGCGAAGATACATTTGCAGGTGCCATTGTGCAGGCTGCTGGCTTGGATGGTCAGAGCGAGCTCCCCTCTCCTCCCTACTCTTTGCATAATCACTGTCTCAGCTTCCACAGCCTCCCTATATCCATGCCATACTATTTTCAGGCAGCCAACATTAAGAAGCTTGTGCAGGCAATGAACAGGGGTAGGCTCCTCCAGGAAACCTCATACATGATGGCTGGAAGAATGGCCTTAAGACTGCAGCAAGACCAAGACCTGGACTTAGGGCATCTGGTTTATTCTCCACCGTGGAATCGATGTTGCAAGGGTCAGCTACAAGGAGATACGGAGAGCAGCCAAGAGCACTTCTGGATCAAGATTTCATTTGCTTTCATTCTCCCACTTCACCTTTCTTTCTGGTCTCATATCTCCTGCCAGGGCAAGAAGGAATTTCTTGCTGTTTATTATATTTTATCCTGCAGCATTCCTGAGAAGTAAGTAGCCATTTTCTCTCTCTCTCTCCCCCCCCTCAAATATATGTCCTCATTAGGTCAATGACATGTTTCCCGGTACTCTGGACCAAGTCCAGCCTTTGCTTCCCAGAGGGATCTTTAATATCTTTATTGAATATGGTGACTCTTATTAAGCGGTGCATGGTTCAGAGAAAAAGGGGGAAGGAGGGAGGAGAGAGAAAGGAGAAAAGAAAAGAAAGGGTTGAGGAGAAAGGAAGAAGGGACTGACAGAAAATAACCACTGAAAGCTGTGAAAGAAAAGTGTCATAAAGCAGCAAAATACATCTGCAGCCACAAGAGGGGCCCTGCCTCCCTCCTTCTCTTGAGTGATGGCGATTAGAAGAAGGGCTGTTGAATCTAATGGAAGAGCCTGATCCACAGCTGGAGCCCAGAGCCCTGCTCTGCCCTGTGTCGAAGTCTCTCTTCAGTCGTATGCTGCCTGGAAGAGCCTTGTCAGCTTAGCCCAGACGTGCTCTGGCTTTGGTAGCAGGTAAAAAGCAGCGTTGTGTGGCATATCCATGCCATCAAAGTGAGCTCCATGGGGAGCGGGGACGTCACACAGCTCTCATCCCAGGGCAGCACCAGGCTGGACTGCTTGGGAGCATCTGAGGAAGAGGCCAAGCAAGAGAAGGAAGACAAAGGTAGTGTTGCATCCATTGCACATCATTTGAGAAGGCATTGGGCTCTCACGGCTCCGAACTACAAGCAGGTGCACACGACAAATATAATGGGGAGGTGCTGAGGTTTGATCTTCAATCAATTAGGGAGTCAAAGAGTAGCAGTCTTTCGGGATGTAAGAAACAGCTTTCCGCTTAGAAAGGCAGGCAGTGGAGAGGCTGACAGCCCTAGCCATTAAGGCTTAGTGGAGGTCAGTAATTTCGCTATTAGCAAATGGACGCTGAGTGAGGAGAATGCTGTAAAGCTGGTCTGCGAGGTGAGGGATGCTAGGGGACAGGGAAGAGCAACGTGCTCTCTCGGGGCTCTGTCCACCTTCATGTGTGAACAGGGGCAAGGAGATCATGTTCCACCATTCCTTGAGTAAGCACCTTCATTTCAAATGCTCTCCTCTGGTTTGAAATAGCCCTAATCCCATGCCAGGTGCCAGACACAGGGGTCATACTGCTGATACTGCCAGAGAAGCTTCAGGGGTGTGGGGGGAAGTGACATAAAAAAAGGAGGAAGGACTTAAGGGCAGTATGAGGTTCTCCAGAAATCCGCTTCTCATTGCACAGACACCCTGCTACAGGACAACTTTTGTTATTTCTCCTCAAAATGGCTTTTATTTCAGCGCAATATTTGGCAAGGAATCCAGCCCTTGTGCGCTCTCATTGTACAATCTGCTCCTACTTTTGCTCCCAATCCTCTTTTTTTAATAAAAGAATTTCAAAGGCATTTTTGCCATACATGTCCATTTGCACCTATCCTGCCCATTACTCAGTCCAGTGTACATGTTTACTGACATCCCATAAGGGTTCCTTCAGAGACAGGTCAGGTCAAAAACTTTCATCATTTTAAACAGGTGCTTAAGTATTACTGCCTCTTATTATTAGCTATGCCATCAAATTTTGCTAGGGACTTAGACAAAGCTGTGCGTGAGCAGTTCCTAACCTACCTTGTTAAATCTCAGACGCTATCATTACATTTCTCCTCTTCTCTTTCTCTCCCCTCCCATACTAATGACAAAGGCCAGTCTTTAAAATAGAAATTAAATTCATGCACCCACAAGACAATGCCGGGCTTAAATCCAAGAGCATGTGAGGATCTTACTGTTAAAGCCGAACCTTACTCTGTGGCTACTCTGGCTTTCCTCTGTTTGGAGATTCTTGGGGTAACGTAATGGAGATCCTTAAAGGCAGTTTGAACCTGAGTGTGAAAAAGCTCACAGTACTATTGCAGAGCAATGGAATTTGTTGTCTCAAACTTCCTCTGCATTGCTTACTTTGTCTCTAGGATAAACCAGAGAGCAGTAACAAAACAGTAGACTGGCATAACTTTCAGTTTAGCTTGCTGGGGAGAGGCAGCTTAGTCAATAGGCTGCGAGAAAGGGAAAAAGGCTTCATGAAGCCAAAGTTTCTAACTGAAGTCTGCTCTACATAGTTCTTGTACCAGTTCAGCTATGCCAGTATTATTATGACTAAAATAACCGTACGGGTGATATCGGTGCATCATTATAGAAATGCCCTATACTGATAATCATTCTCCCCAAATAACAGGGAAAACTATTTTCATAGCCAGACAAGCATTCTCACCAGGAGTCAGCACAACTTAACCAAACCACAATAATTAAGGCAATGCAACCGTTGTATGTAGGCAATGTTGTAGAAGCAAGAGTTTCAAGAACCTGAAATCTGATCGAAAGAAAAAGGATTCTCCTCTGCAACGCTGTCCCAATAATCTTCAGAGCTAAGTGCTTACAGTCTGGGTATCAAGCTACGGTATCAAGCTCAGCAGATGCCTCTGGTTACATGAGACAAGATTTTAAGCCCTCTGTCTTCCAGACAGTAGGCATAACACAAAGGCTACTTAGCACACCCTGCAAAGCAGGCTAAAGAGGACTCAAGGGGTCTTACTACAAGATGAAAACATTCACCTTTAAGCTTGGGTCACCTGGATTTTAAAGCAGATGAGCCAAGCTCACCTCAGTGTGAGGCTTGGTTTCTTTAACTTAATTACATACGTGTAAGACAACAAAGTGACACAGTTTTGCAAGGACTTGGTTGTGAAATAAGTTGGCATGCACTGAAATGCACTAACTTCAGTGGTAGTAACAGGTCTCTGCTCCTTTCTAGGGCTGCAAGAACATCACGGGGCAGGTTTTCTCTGTCTCAGACCTCCTCTGAAGGCCATCACCATGGGCGATTGCCTAAGATCACAGAGGAAACCGCTGTCAAAGGCTAGGGTGAGGGACCAGCCAAGAAACTAGGCTTCCGACTCCTATTCTAAGCCCTAGAGTCTTTTCTTCACCAGTGCACAGACCCCAAAGTAGCAGAAAGCATTCCCTTGTGCCAACAATGGAAGGAAACACTCAATATAAAGGAAATTGGGAATAGGAGAAAAAAAGAAAAGGCAACAATGCTCAAAGCAATAATGCAAGTGTTTATAATGGGAAGTGCATGCAGGTGTGCATGAGGGCCATCCAGGGGTACAAGAGGAAAAGACGGGTTTGCTCAGGCCCTGACCTTGTTTTCCTACTATCACAGTTTAACCTATTTCTTCCTCTCAGTGGGAGACAATAAAACCTCTGCCCAATCCATCACCAATCGGGGAGGATACAACAGGTGAATTAAAAACAGAAAGCAGATGGGGCACTGTCTCTGCCGGGCCCCAGCTGTCATGTCTGCGAGCTGTCTAGCCTTTTTGATGCTGCTGCTGTCTCTGGAGCCAGCCCCATCACACCTTCCACCCCAGTCCCTGGGCTGCTAATGACAGCGGGAACAGAGCCAGAGCCTGCTCTCTCCAGCAAGGCTCTGCAAGAGTGGGGTCAGGTCGCTTCCCATTCACTGCTCTCGAGCAGGTGGAAATGGCCAGTCCTCCCCCTCTTTGGGACAGGAGGGCTGGGGGACCCATTTGCAAGGGACAAATGCTTGGAAATGCTGAGGGATTTGAGAGGTGGATGTTCCCTGCCTGGGCACCAAGCACTGAATTACGTGCTCTTTTTTTCAGTTATTACTGCACTCATCAAGAGTGTTGCCTGGCCTCTGTTTGCCCCAGCTATTCTAGCTTTTCCCACACACTGTATCAGAGCTCCCAGGAAAATGAAACGGAGAACCACTGTACAAAAGCAATGAGAGCCTAACCCACCTGGTAAGAATCATGCACTCCCTAAGGAACCAAGATAAAGCTTCAACAAGAGACCTTCAGACAAACTGATTGAAAAGTACTGAAGAGCACAGAAATGGTAAGCTGGGGGACCACTTGCTAATAACTGTTAAGTATTTTTTCTTCATTTCCTAACAAACAAGGCAAAGCAATTACAGTAATTAAAGATTTAAGATAAGAGCACTTTATATTTGGGGAGCCCAGCATATCAATTATATAGTTATCATGTTGTTCTCCCTCCTAATGAGACAATCTAGCACTATAATTTTGCAGAATTAAAAGCATAATTAAAAGGGGCAGGAGAAGAAGGGCAGTTCACCAAAACTGATTAGGAGGGTTCCCTCTCCTCTGTGGCTCCTGTGCGCACGCACAGTGCAGATGCATTCCCCAAACATCTTTTCATTTCCAAGCGATAGCCCTTGAACATGGCTGTTGGACAGCTGCAATGATAAACCCAGCCTTTAATTACAGGCGGGTTTTATGAGAAGAGCTGGCTGCTGTTTTGTCTCCCTACTTTCAAGCTCTCGGTTGCTGAATGTACCAGCATCTGTTGGAAGGCAAGGGAGGAAATAGCTTATCTACTCAGGAGCAAGAAACACATAAAACATAAGAAAAGCAATTACATGCCTTCAGTTTCCACTCCTCTGTTTTTATAGGGCTTGTCCTAGAATCTGAGTGATTTTACGCATCAGAGGAAGATGACAATCAAGATGAGTTGCAACGATATGCATGGAAGGCTGAGACACAGTGCCTTTAGGTATTTATTTTCCTGTAGTTACAGGTCTTCTAAACATCGTATTTTTTCAGAGGGATGAGAGAACCCAAAATTTTGCAGCTGAGTATTATGAGCACTGAGACCATACATGAGAGCCCAAGTGACAGTTACCAGAATGTGACTCAAGACAATCTGCTGTCCTCCTCCTTTAACCCTGCATGATTCTAGGATGAATGTAGACGGTACTGAGAAAGACACGATCAAAATATGCAAGTACTGAGGTAAGTCCTAGTATCTGAGTGACTCTTTGCCTACTGCAACTCCATTACTTCTATACTACAGAGGTACACAGGATCAGAGAGACATGGCCATGCTCTTTGACACTTGTAATCAAGAACACATGACAATAACCATTGCTGCTACCTCCTTCCCAAACTTTGTTCCCCAACATTAAATTATCCAGTTTATATTATATGAGAATTTGGGGACAATTGAAAGCAAAAGGTAGGACCTTGGACCCATAGACCTCTGTATTTTCAAACAGCTATCTAAAAGGCCCACAGATGACTTCTTGGTCATGCAATTTGTTGCCCTCACAAAGATACAGAATGCTGGACAGAGGGCGAAATACAATTTACAGTCTGCAAATCCAGACGCCTTCAGTGCAAAGACAAGGCCCACGGTGCAAGGCCCCACAGAGCCCTACTCGCCCCAAAATAGGAGTGAGTACGTAGAACAACTACTTGTTGGTTGGGTAAGGACCCAACAACTCTTTCTGAGCTAGAATGTGACATGTGCACTTTAACTTCAGGCCCTGGAGGTGACTCCATTGGGCAGCCTATGAAGTATTGGCCCACAAAGGCTGGTCACCTGCTGCCCAGTTTTCTCTGTCTTTGCTCTTGCAATGCAGCACTCCCTGGTAGGAAAGTACCTTCTTTTCATGATACTGATATGGAGATCCTCCTCCTGCTTTACTTCAGGGTGTTGACCATTGCTCTTATCACTCTCTTCGCTGTCGTCACTATGCGAGAAAATTGAGGTCAGCTCTTTCTTCGGGATCCTGGTTGGAGGTAAGGGGATCGTCCTCTTCTCTGCCAGGCGACCCCGGTTCTGGCACAGGATGGAGTTAGTCGGAATGGGAAAGGGCAGTCAAAACAAGAATTTGGTTAGGCAACACAGAACCAAGCAGCTCCTCTCAAACGGCTGCCCTGCGAAGGCAATGCAGTTAGTCATTGCAGGTTTCAGACCGGTATGTTGGGTGGGCAAAGGCTATGTTCGCTTTACAAAAGACTTTTCAGCAGAGGCGTATCTATCACTAGTTCTTCCAGTTCTAATATTCAAGTCATGCGCCTCCAGCCTCTCCCCGCCTCTTCATGCCTAGCTTGCATCTCATCCACGCCAGTAGGAAAAGAAGATGGCAGCAGAATTAGGCCCCAATCTCTCTCTCTAGAATACTTCCTACCAAATGTTGTACATTAACATAGCAGAATAGGTTAAATTAAACTTTTTCCAGTAGCCCAGGGAAGATGTGATCCAGATAATCCAGAATACTTTTGACTGCAAAGGGAAAACTGCTTATGCCAACCAGCAGCAGGTTTGTCTCTCACACCAGTGAATAGTCCACACCAATTTCAACTGGAATTACTGAGGCTACTTTCATTTGCAGGTTCAGACGCATCTAGCAGGTCTTGCCTTGCGCAGGCTTTCCCTAGGTGGTCCTGGCAGTGTACTTCCCTCAACAATTCACTTCTGACAAGACACAAATAAACAGGAGGAAAACTCCCAGGAGGCAAAAGCTGCTTTTTCACTGCATGTGTATTTGTGTACAGAACCTCGCACAACATGACCCTGGTCCCAACCTCCTATCTTCCGCAAGTAGTGAGAATGTATTACAGATTACTCTGTCCCTGCACCCTTTGTGCCTGATTCACAGGAAGATATGAGCCTAGCGCAGCCTCAGCTAAAGCGTGTTGGGGTTTTTCGCTCTCACGGTAATAGAACATGTTTCTAGCACTTTGGGTGTTTCGCTCAATCTGTGATTGACCAAGCCCGAGAGCCATAATATAAGCACTTACGGTGGAAGATTCACCTTGGAAACCCAGGGAGACCATAATGTCGCTGCCCCACAGGATTTAAAATTTCAGCAAACAAAATCACGCAACTGGGAAGGGAACCACAGCGAGGGAAAGGGAAGCACAATTTCACGCATGTTCTTTGTACAGGTATGTAGGCATACTTCCTTCAATAGGACAAGTCATAGAAAAGAAATGTTTTTAGCAAGGACTAGAACAAAAGGAAGAAAGGTGTGCGAAACAGGTTGAATAAGTGCAAAGTAATATTTAAGTAATAACAGTTTCTCCGAAACATCGACTCCAACTTTCCAAATAAACCTGGCAAAACGAAAACGTTCTGGGAAAGCCAGTCAGGCTCTCTGCAGGGGAGAACAGAGGAAGACTAAATGATAGAAGAGCCCATGTTTTTTTAATTAAACAAGTTAAGAACTTTCCACAAATACAAACCAAAACCTTCTTGTTTACCTCTGTCAATAAATTCCAGTTGTGGTCATTAAGGGGAGCCCTAATCATTGTGATAATTGGCTAAATCCATCTGGAAGACATCACCCCAAGGAGGCACATTAGCTTTTCCATTCTGATGCACATCCAAGCCGAGAACACCGCCGTCTGTGAACAGCAGACACCCAAGGGAAAGAAGAACAGTGGGCCAAACTGGCTTGGAAGTAGAAAATGGGGGTATACAAGGAAAAAGACAGGCACTTTCTTCTTGTGAGAGACGTGAAGAAGAAAAATGCACCCATGGACAGCAATAAGGTGAATGCTCCTACGTCCCTGAGTATCCCAAGAACAAAACTTGTATCAAGCTGCCACAGGCTTTGTAGCGAGTCCAAATGCCCAGACTTGGACGCAGGAGAACATGCTCACTGCCAAGGTTGCTGGGGACTCTCAGGGACCCACCTGCACAAGGTGAATCGCCATGGTGTGAGGGGCCAACCGCTTCTACGCGACAAACAGCAAACGCTTTCCCTCACCCCTGTGGGCTCCCTACATAGTAGTAGAAATCCACTCACGCGGCCCTTTGAGAAGAGCTTTCTCACCGTCTGTTCCCTGGGGGAACAGGCGATATAAATTGGGCATCTCCTACCGTTAAATATTTTTCGCATGCTCAGTGCATTTCCACCCCTGCCACCTTTCCTGCTCCAGCGCACACCGAGAACGTGCGCAAAGCTTGCCCTCCATCTAGAGCCCTCTTGGTAACTCTGGCGAGCACAGTGTCCAAAGGAAAGCAGGGAGAAGAAGAGGGGAGAAAGGGAAAAGTGAAGGGAAGGAAAGGAAAAGGAAGCAAGGCAGTATTTGCACCAGATTTCTGTCATGCTGGAAGGCTAGGACTTGACACCAGCATGAGCTTTATCATGCCAAAGCTGTATATATTTTTCTGAAGTTGCAATTTATCATAACAATTAAAAGGGGAAGGGAGGGAGGGTGTGCAAATTTCCGCTTCAAAATAATTGCAATTCACTCTCTGCTGTGACTTCACAGGCTAAAGAGAACGGCACTGATCAGATACTAAAAATCATTTTATGGCCATTATGGTACCTTCGAGCAGTTACCGGGTCTCAGTGACTGCCCAGGGACTCGTCAGCCCTAACAAGAGCGAGAGTGCAGCAAACAGGGAGGCACTAAACCTAGCGAAACAGCCCACCAGACCGGCAACACCGGGTCCCCCTTTCCCCTGCTCCTCAGAATGCTTATTCTTTGCCTTTCTGTAAAGTGAATCCTTACACCTAAAACTGCTCCTTTACACTTCTATACACACACACACGTATATATGCTTTTACATGTAATATACAAATATGTATATATGTATATATGTATATAGGTATCACCTAACACACAGAGAGCTTCTTCCCTTAAAAGACAAATGAACGAACACGAACAGAAAAGAGAACCTGCATCTCCAGCAATCTCTGGTCGCGGATGACCTGTACTACTTTTGTTCTGACATGGACAACATCTGCATTCCAGCACTAGCAATGCAGGTTTTTAAAGTTGCGTTTACTTTGTATTTTTGCCATTAGGTTTGGGGCATTCTATTTATTTACTTATTTATTTATTACGTTTCTCCTTTCCCAGAAAATTAAAATAGACCGAGCCAATCAATTTTGCCTTTTCTGTTCATCTATAGTCAGTTTTGAATCAATTGCATTTTCTTAATCTGTTTAGAGGCACTCACCAGTAGATACACATTACTTTTAAATCAAACACAAAGGTAGCCAGAAGCCTGGTCCAGAACCTGCTACAATCAATTGTCTTCCCATTGACTTCAAAGGGCACTGGTCCAAGCTGCAAATAAAAACCACGCATTTGTGCGAAGCACTCCATCCAAGGAGTCATTCCCACGACTCTGGCTTTTGCTGAAGTCCTTTGCCAGCGGCACAGACAGCTTACAGGGCAGGAATGTACCTACAGAGCTGAGCAGTATATTGAGATACCCACAGTTACTCAGATTCAGGGTTATCAGCTACCACTTGGCACACAGTGGCAGGCAGTAAAGTATGCACTTAGCACAGTGGTGTTATGTGCAAGAACACACCCAGGGCCTGCAGTGCCATTGCTATATATGGGGAGGTACATTAGGATTTATAGATATTTGATGTAAGCCTCATAATCTCACATTAAAAAAGCTTGTATTTGTGTGACAGTGTGTGCCGGTTTTGGCTGGGGTAGTTAATTTTCTTCCTAGTAGCTGGTATGGGGCTATGGCTTGGATTTGTGCTGGAAACAGCATTGATAACACCGGGATGTTTTTGTTATTGCTGAGCAGGGCTTCCCCAGAACCAAGGCCTCTTCTACCTCCCACCCCACCCCACCAGCGAGGAGGCTGGGGGGGGCACAAGGAGTTGGGAGGGGACGCAGCCGGGACAGCTGACCCCGATGACCCAAGGGATATCCCATACCGTATGACGTCATGCTCAGCATGTAACTCTGGGGGAAGAAGAAGGAAGGGGGGACATTGGGAGTGATGGCATTTGGCTTCCCAAGTCACCGTTACGTGTGATGGAGCCCTGCTTTCCTGGAGATGGCTGAACACCTGCCTGCCCGTGGGCAGTGGGGAATGAATTCCTTGGTTTGCTTTGTGTCTGTGCGCAGCTTTTGCTTTACCTCTTAAACTGTCTTTACCTCAACCCGTGAGTTTTCTCACTTTTACCCTTCCGATTCTCTCCCCCATCCCACCGTGGGGGAGTGAGCGAGTGGCCATGTGGTACTTGGTTGTCAGCTGGGGTTAAACCAAGACACAGTGTCACTACAGAGTGATCTCATACATTAATGGGATGCTGATGTGGAACCATGAACTCTGCAAGAAGGTTTGAATATTTTAAAAAGAAAACTGCCTCCCAGTTTGTTGATATTCATTGGGATGTCTGATGCTTGGGAAAACAACCGAATCATCAATAGTCACCTGCTGCCAGCCAGCCAGGCACCTTGGGACTCTAGCCTTCCCTTGTTAAATAACTCCATTTTTACACACATGAAGAGAAGGGGGAAGGCGTGCTTTGCCAGCTGCCTTGCTTAAAGTAGCCAACGGGTTGTTTTGGCCAACGGGTCAGAAGGAGCATCTTCTACAGCTGTAGAGCCAACAGCTGTTAGTACAGGTGCAGTACCCCCCAGCAAAAAAATGGAAGTATACGTAGCGGTAAATACGTCCAGCAAAGCCAGGTTGCCTGCCTGCCTGCCAGGTCCCCGGCCCAGGGAGTACAGACAGAAGGCGGTATGAGGAACAGATTACACCCCTGAGAGCAGGGGGAACACAGGATCCCCACTGAGGACCTGTTCTCAACACGTGGGTGAAATATAGCCGGCCAGCCAAAACGCTGCTGCGGAGTTATTGCCCGAGTGCTCTCCCCTGCCCTGCAACGAACCCTCCAACAACATCTTCGGTGCCTGAGAGGAGCCAAAGATGTTTGCTTTCAAGACAAACACTGACTCAGCTCAGAGGAAACCTCTTCAGAGGTTGCACTTTCCTTTCATAACACAAGGATTTCCCCCACCCCTTGGATAGAGGGCGGGGGGTAGAGAACAGAATCTCACTTATCCTCTCTTTAATTAGCGTAACTAGAAAGTATAACATTTCTGCAATTCTCTGATGCTTTTGCAAGGGTGAGTGTTGAGGGCACTGCAGAACTGCCTCATGTATTAGGACTCCCTTCGCCTTATAAATTGTTAAAGATTAATTTTGTGGGTTATGATTCCAGCTGACGAAACACAGCTGGTGTTTGAGTCAATAACCCTCTATTCCCCAGACACACTCAGCTACCCACCCAGCCGTTCCTGCGTCAGTCCGGCCCTCAGTCACTCACCACTTCACCCTCCTAGGGTCTTTTGACACCATTAATTGCTTTCATTGCCTCTCAAAGTATTGTCTGGGTGGGGGGTTGCTTTGTTTTTAAAAATCACAGACAGGCATATTTCCTTTCCCCAGGAAAAATCAGATGGGTACCAACACACTATTTAAAGTTACCGATTACCTACGTCTAGAGATGTAACTACAAGTGGGAAAAAAACTCACCAACCACCTGGGAACAGTGGTAGGTTACCTGAGTGGAGAGAAGCCTGGAAGCCTGATCGTCCTGTCATGAAAGCAAAGGACCATCAGCGAGATGGGAAACGGTGGTGATATTTCTTCCCTTCCAGAGAGCCAGGGAAAATTCCGCTCTGTGTGGCTAAGCAAGGTCAGCGGAGTTACAAAATAAAATCTTTCTCCCCCCCACACCCATCCAACCCCCTCACAGCTCTCCCCTGGAGCCCTGTTCTCCCAGCCAAGAATACCAAAACCCAAACTGTTGCCTAAGAGCCCTGGGAGAGCTTGCAGATGGAATGACGGGCGGAGAGCAGAGGACTTGGGGGAGAGACAGGAAGGGAGGGTTAGGAAAGGTTTCCTGCCCTGGGAGCTACTGCAACAAGGTCAAAACAGCTGAACGCCCTGGTGTGACACTCAAAGGCAGCCAGAAAAGGAAAGATTCCTCGCAGCGAGAGTCCCTAGTGAGTATTTAATTGATCCCAGCAATGGAAAGGCCTCTGCTATGAGAGCTGCAAGGCAAAAAGCTCCATGGGAAAAAAAAAAAAAAAATGCACATGAAAGCAAAGCTTTTGCCAGTCCACGTTAACTGCCAGCCAAACTCTGGACATCTGATCCCATTGGGAATTGACCCAAGAAGATGAGCAGGTGCAGTCCCTACGGACACCGCTTCTTCAGCATCCAAAGCAGCACCAGAAAAAAAAGCACAGAAATGCAAATGCACGAAGAGTTTGCACACTGATAAAACTATCAAAGCTGTTTGCAATAGGATTCACGTGCCTGTGATTAAACTCTCAAAAATAATTTCTATTGGATTAAAAAAAAAAAAACCAAACCAAACCCCAAAGCCTGCAGAAGCAACAGCACATGCATTCTTTCTGTATACGTAGATCTGGGAAATACAGGGAGCGGACAGGGAATGCTGGGGGGGAGGTAAGAGGGGAGGTTTGTGCGCTGCCAATGCTGGGAGCTGAAGAATGCTAAATCTTTTCCATATGTGAAGGAAATCCTCAAGTCCAGACAGCATTTTCTCTCTCTTTTTATTGATAATAAAGATAGGGAAAAGGAAAGGGGGAGGTTCTGAGAGCCTGGAATATTTTTCTTTTACTTTTTCAAATAATAAACCTAGTCAAATGGCTTTAATTAGGGAAATGACACAGCAAGGGAGCCCCCGCATCCCCCTGTAGGATAACTGACAGAGTTTGCATTTACCTTCGGCTCTGATTAGTGTAAACACCTAAGAAAGGGTCAAGTTGCCTTCCAAGATAATCCTCCACTCTCCCCTGAGCCTTCATTAGGCGTCCTAGGCCAACGTGCTACCAGGCTGACTGTTTCGGTAGCAAATCCGGCACAGGCACAGTTCTGCTGCCCTGCGCTTCCCAGCTTCTCCCTCAAAACTGAGGTCGCAGACAGAAGAACCTGTCCAGTCTCTCATCTTACCTCCCGCTCCGGTGTTCAGTAATGAACAAATGAATAAAACAACAGTCGGCAGCCTTCCGCTGCATCTATTTTTCTGCCTCCCTGTCAGCCGCAGCGCAGCCCTTTAACCTGACCACTAATAGGTTTATTATTTATCATCTCTTTCCAGTGACACCAATGTTAACGCTGGAAGTTGTTCCAGCGCAGGAGGGATGGTCCAAAGTACCAAGGGAGCAGAAGGCAACAGACAGCAATGGGCAGGCAAAAAATACAGTACAGACCACGAAGACTCTTCCAGGTTTGGGGGGACTGAGTTGCACTCTTCCTCAGAGTCTCATGAAAGTGGTTTACACGTTCTGGCAATGACTAGGGGCAAGCTGAGGAGGCAATTTGGCACAGCCAGCCAGGTCTGAGAGCTGTAGCCAGGGGGACAACAGATTCTGGGAATACCTGTACCCCAGCAGGCTCTCTAGGTCTACACTTGACAATTCTTCATTAAGTGTTGAGTTGTCATCAACTGGTTTATACAGAAGCTATCAATTCCAGTACAGACAGCCCAGGCCTATTTTTAGGGTATTTTATCTTGAGAGAGAGAGGGAAAGTATATCAAAGAAGAAAATTCCTCTTAACCACAATATCCCTGTGTGATCCTAGGCAACTCACTTGACCCCACCGCGGTCAGTCTCCCTCCTACTAGTAACACTTTCTCTCCCTTGTACCTCTTTCTCTACGCCGTTTATATTGTAAGCTCTTTGGAGCAGAGAATGACGTGTTGAGTCTGAGGTTGTGCACAGAAACAGGGCTGTAGGTACTATTATAATTGGAGAAAATATATATGTTTTCAACCAAAAGAAAGTTACACAGAAGGGAATCTGCAGCTCTACCCATCAATATTAACAATATTATTTTCTGAAGCCCTAAAGAAACAGATGAACAAGATGTGTGAACAGAAGGGAACATTTCCCATTTATTACCTCCGAGTGAGTTATAAAGCCTAAAGGATAATTTCTTAATAGAGCGAGAGCTATGCTTTTCTGGAAAAGCCAACTGGAATTTCCAGTCTTTGAAAGGAGGTAACTCTAAAACAGAAAATCTATCGGTCCTTTGGAGCTACCTGTTTTCAAAAATGCTTTGGAAGAAGGCTGAAAAGTGGCCTAGTCTCTGTTTTCTGTGTCTGTTCCACATCAAATAACTTTGTCCATTTCAGTCTGAGGTTGCAAAGAAGGAAGCAGAGATGTGAAGCCAAGTCCTTAGGCAACGTAAGTCGGTATTAATGGAGTAAAAGTCAACTTACACCAGCTGAGGATGTGGTACACTCATGCCATTTCCTAAATAAAAGCAAAACTTACATATTTTTCTCTTCTTTCTTTCCTTTCTTGCTCCTCCTCTCTAGTGAAGAGACAAGGAGCAAAAGGGCATGGATGCTTTCAGACATTCTGCCTTCCTTTCACGCACCTCACCGCTGTACCTTTCGAGTAACAGAAAGACAAGAGAACAAAATAACTGTCCGTCATTCCCTCAGATATTAACGTTTCACTCCAAAGTCTCATTACATCAGGTCCAAGACAACACAGCCTTTCCCAGCGAGTCTGAAATATTTCATCAAGAGGAATTTGACTGGGGTTTATACTTTTATTCGGCTCTGGAGACACACACTTAAAGCATTTCTTTGAGATCCTTGTGATTTCTAAGTGTGGCTTACAGCCTGCTCAGCCAAAAGGAGACAGACCCAGCCTTTGTTCAAGTCCTACAAGAATGAGGACCAGTCACTGTAGCTTTTCATTGGGTAGAGTGCAATTTCTGGTTTGAGCTTGCTTTTTTCTTTTTTGGTAAGTCTTCACTGTCATAAAGAGCAACTTGCACAGAGATCAAACAGAAACGTTAAACAGTTCCTCCCCAAATGCATGTTGTTGCTGTAACAGAAGCCAAAACAGGCTTTATCTAAACAGTTCAGTGTGTTTTACAAAGTTCAGTAATTATTATCTTTACTTAATGGGATGGACAGACCTGGATTTGTTGAGAGTCAGTTCTTCCTTTTCTTTAGTTGTCCATATGGAAGAAGATTTTGCTGCTGCTGTACTGATTGAGAGCCATAGCTGGTTCTTTTGGAAACATCAGGTCCAACACCATCCTAAAAGCTGGGCTTCTGAAATACTGAAGTGCCCCATGAGCACTGATGACTTTGAAAACACAAGTTCCTCGGGGCACCAATGGGGCCATACTCACCGCTAACACCCTCGCGTTAGACTGACCCAAGAAATGCCTCCTGTGCATCCCCACAGCTGGACCACTCTTGGCATGGGCACAACGAGATGGAAATGAACCAGAGGGCAATTTTTCTCAGCTTTAAAAAAATTGATTTCCCAGCAATTTTCCTCAAAACTGAAGCAACCAAACTGACAAGAGCAGAGAAACAGCAGCTGCTCCACACAGCGGAGACAGAGTAACCAGAGCTCTGCATTTCATCCTAGTATTCCCCAGGGAGGCCGGTGCCAAAAATCAGCCACATCTGCCTCCACGACAGGACCACCCAGCAGCGCAGCACCATCCTCCCTGGATGGCAGACGTGCCTCTTCAAGAACCTTCAGCTCAAGCCTTCAGTTAACACCTGCACAGAGATCGTTCAGGCTGGTAAAGATATAAAAAGATCCACATCCCGTAGTGTTTCAAGTCTGATCCCAGCCCTGAAGAGCAGATCAGAAAAATCTGAGGAGAGAGCTGCCACTTAGCGAGTGAGCAACAGCCAGGTCTGCCCACAAAGTCTCCTCGGAACCACTCGATCCTCCCGACAGCCAAGCAAACTTTGAAAATCCAAAGCAAGCAAGAAAACTACAAATATTAATTAAGGCACTGCTTCCACTTTTGCAAAAAAACACCTGGTGTTTAAGTAGACACCCTACTCTTAAACTGTCAATACCAAAACAAAACAGAGAAAGGTGCAGTTCATTCACAGATGTGGCATGGCTGGCAGAGTTTGTCTAAACAGAATGTATCCTGCAGTGCCGCTCAAGGCTTCGAAAGGACCCTTTTTTACAAATCAAAAGCTCTGACACCTGCTGCGTGCACAAGAGTGAAGCCATCGCCTCCCTGGAGCCCCTTCCCTACCACAGAGAGCCAAAAGCAAGTGAAATCGGAGCCAATAAGCCTGTCATCCGCTACAGCGATATTGCCATTATGCAATACTTTTCATTGGGAAAGCACGACGTGTTTTTATAAGCTTTTGTTATTTAAGGGCTTTTAACACATCTGGGAGGCCAGCGAGGAGCAGCAGCTCCATTTCACGGCGGTGCCAAGTGTGACGAAGATGTGTAAGCTGATGAACTAGGTCACACGGAGCAGCCTGTGGAGCTTGCAAAGCCAAAGGGACAACATAGTCACATCCAGTGTGGAAAAGCAGCTCTGTGGACCCTTTTCAGCTCTCACAGGAACCAGACTACCACCCCTTAGCAATGCCTCCTAGTCCTACAGTCATAAATGCATCCTTTCAAGTAAAAAACCAGCTGAAGATGTCCCTTTCTCTCCCTCCCAATCTCATTGCTTTCGTATGTCCACAGACACACCGCCTCCGCTTAAGGAAACACAAAGGATCTGGTTCAGATAACTGGAAGAGACTGACTGACAAACTGATCCTTAGCTTTTTTAACTTGACCACTGTCAACATGCACCTGTGACAAAGAGCCGTCCAGGCACAGGGTACCCACCCCTAGATTTGGGTGTCATTGTTCAGAAACAATCGGTTCTGCACTAAGGCTGCAAATAGCATTTACCACTGACATGAGACTCACAGAACCATCCTGAAGTCATTTGGGGGTGATTATCCAATTTTACTCCACACACATAGCCCGCACAATGGAAACAACCTGCCCAAGATTTGCTGGGCAGATGACAAAATGAGGGAGAACGGAGAAGGTTTTGTGCCTGTTGCTCCTCTGCTCCTACTGCGAGATCCCACGAGCTTCCAGCCAGGCCACAGGGCTCTGCTGCTCACTTCGTCATCCCTTCAAGAGAGCACCGTCCTTGCAGTCACACGCTGTACAGTGGCACCGTTACCTCTTTTGACCATCCTCTGCGATATAAAAACAAGAAAAAGACCATTTCCCCTTCTACTCTTCTCACTAGTACCTTTCCTTCAACTGGCTGCACCGTTAAAGGTACCCTCTTCTGTAGTTTTTATTCCTTCTCTTAAGCTTTGTCTCTCTCCCGCACATCCCTCCCACCCCCAAACCACCACAGACTACCGACAAAAGCCGCTGCTTCCATTTCCACTTCATGATTTGCCTGCCACACCTGGGGGATTTCCCAGCAAATTGTATTACTTTATTTGGTCAATTGGCCTACAAATTGATTTTCCTGTACAAATAATGAACATTTATGGTTATTTTCCCCATAGACTGCTTTATTTTCCATGTAACAAAGACTGATTTCCTGCAGTTTTTGAGACCCGGGCATATGATCTGCAGTTACTGTGACCCCTGGCTGATGGATGGCAAGGACTCGAAGCACAACAGGAGGGTTTGGGGTTTTTTTTCCCCCTTACGCTCTAACAGTACTACAGACAGAGAGGATAGCTGGGAGTAAACACTGGTACCAGACCAAGCAATTCTACAGCATTTTTACTATGGGAATAAACTGTATTGTTTTAAAAGAGATTCAGTCCTGGGACGGGCCAGGCACAAGCAGGGGGACGGAGGGCAGAGCCGACTGTCCTGGCCAGGGATGGCAGGAGGCTGCGAGCCACTGCTGGTGCCTTCTCTGTCCCCCAGCACGCCCAGGTGCCCAAAGCATTTGAAACGGCAGCCCCTGCTCATTGCAACCTTTGGGGACACACCGCAAGGACTTTCTTTAACCTTAATTACATTATTGTGGAGGGAAAGGGAGGAGGAGTCGGGGAAGAAGGGTCTCTAGAAAACCAACTGGGAGTGAGGCGGCCTGGCGTGATTTGTGGGCAGGGAGTAGAAGCGATGTTCTGCACTCGTCTCCCCAGAGATGCAGAGACAGAGCAATAGCTCCACAATACATTTCATTTCCACTAATGAGAAAACGACTTTTGAGACAGAGCCTGGAGCAAGTTTTGAAGGTCACTCCCGCAGGTGTGGAAATGAATTGGACTAGATCAGGGTCCAAACATAAGTTATTCTACTTAGACCACAACGGATTATTTGTGTGCATGGGGGGTTAATAGCCTCAGGGCTGTGATGTGTGTGTATGTTTAATTTAATACATCTTGATGGCTGAGGCTGCCAGGGACAAAGGCCTCTCAGCCTTAGCACTGCGGAGAAGCAAAGATAGGGAGGTTTCTTAGGTGAATCTGAGAGCAAGGGTGGACACAGGAGAGAAAGTCAATTATCCAGAATGAGTCCCGACTGCCTGCAATTCCCCATCCCCAGTCCTCTAGGGGTGGGTTTGGTCCATGAAGTCTGACTTCAAATCCAATAAAAAATTAACTGATTTTGAACAACTACTAGACATGCCTCCTTAGAGTTTTAATACGTGCTCTTCAGCTGCAGCACAGAGTGGAATTAATGAAAGGAAAGAGAGTCTGAGAGTATCAGGCATGAGACTAAAAGCCTGCCAAACTCCTGCATAGCTGCTTTGACTCAGGGGAATCCCTCCCTTCTTCCCAGCACTGCTAAGGACTGACATGCCCTCCGTCCATCAAAATGCTGCATGGCTGAGAGCACCACAAAGAGGTATGTCACGACTGAGGATGACACCCATCCTTAACATACGCTAGTCAAGGCAAGGATGCATCTCCCACAACCTACCGGTATAGCGTGCAGATGTTTCACTCCGTGGTGCACTTCCATGGGCTTTGCAGGAACTGCGACATGGCAGTCACCACAACACGTCGGAAAGTCCACCTCAACAGGGAAGTCAGTGCTACAAGGCCAAGTTGCTCTCATACACCACTCCTACTCAGAAACCAGATTACATGTGCTGATTCCCTGTGCCAGGAGGGAGGGAACCTAATCCAGAGACGGTACAGTGAACTTCCCAGCTCTGGTGCTTTGTATAAAAAACTGGGGTGTGAGACAGATGATTTGCGGTGGACATCGCAACAGCTCTGATAAGGGCAACAAAAAGGAACCGATTATCAGCTTCACAAGGTGCAGTCCCTGGAATCGCAATGTGAAACCTTCTCATCTCACTCAACAGATACAATGCGCAAACAAGTCCAACTCTAGCACACCTGTAACAGCACTCTGCAATTGTCCATAGCCTTTCACTCCAAGGCCTGCAGCTTTTGCAAAAAGGGCACGCAGCTCTCGCTATGAAGTACTTTTAGATCATATCCTAGGCAAGTGAGACCAAGTGAAGGTATAGTGGGACAACTTGCTCATCGTCACACAGTAAAATGGTAGAGGATCCAAGACTGGAACAGAAAGGTCCTGCCTCCAAATCTGGTGCTTCCACCACTCAGTAACCAGTGCACCCCTGAAAAAGAAACCGAGCTGAGGTCTACTTGTGAGTAACCGAAGCAAGATCTGATACCGCTGCTTGCAGTCTGTAAAGAACTGTGTGTTACCCCCTAGGCCTGTATCTCTATCCTGAACTCAAGCAGTCTACCTGATTGCCTCGTATGTGTGTTCTGCAAGCGCTGGGGGTAGCGCTCAGCATCCACTGGGACCGGGCAGCACCCAGAACCACAGCTTCCACTTAGACTGTGTGTGCTAACAAAACCAAAGGATAAACCAAAACTACTCACAGAAATATGCTGGCTCAGCACATTAGGAGCAACGCAAGATGACACCACATGATTTACAATACATCTGTATATATAAATACAACACTGGGAAATAAATGACCAACAAATGTAGTGGCTTTCCGATGACTACTGAATGGAAGCAGGGAGTGTTGGGAGTTGTATGTTTTGAAGATAAACACAAAGAGAATATAAAAAAAAAAAACCAAAACCCAAGAGAGGTAAATAATTCATCAAAAGAATCAAAAACAAGAAGCTGGAAGGTAAAAAAATAAATACCAAAGGGGAGAGTTTTATGAGCAGGCGAAAAAAATTTCATCTCTCTTGGGAGTGAAAATCAGAACCAAAATTAATTGGAACAAAATTGAGGGGCAGAGGCATGTTTTTAAAGGTGAAACATTTTGTCTGGCAACTGGTATCTCCCCTCTTAGGCATTTAAGCGTTTCCCTGAGGTGGGAAACAAAGTTTGCTGCTAAGCTGCTGACAGAGACAGCGTGGTCTTACGTGGCTTCCAGCAACATTTCGACCATGGACAGAGATTTCAACACAGTCGCATGAGGAAACAAACCTGCTCACACATCCAACACTTATTCTGAAGAAAATCCAGTAGTTTCTTTCACCCAAAGCCACCAAATCATCCAACAGTCTAATGTACATAAAGCCACGTAACATAACTTGCCCGTAACTATTAGTAAATCTCGTAGGTTTTCTTCAGTTTTTCAAACAAAGAACTTGCTCCAGAAAAGGGTCGATATTCGGAAGCTCACTAGTGGCAACTTTTGCAACTGACATTCACTGCTTGAAAACACAGCACATCTGTAAAAATCTAACATAAAAACCACACAGTTTTTAGTGCACACACTTTTGTCTTCTCTCGCATGAGCACACCAGCCCAGGCTGCGGCTCCTTCCCACCAGGTGAATGATGCTGAGCCATGCTGGGAAAGTACCTGGACGGGATAGTCCTGTACCTGTACTCAGCCTTCGGAAGGAGGGGAGATTTGTGACTCAATAGGTGGCACTCTTCCTTCTTGAATAAATGTACTTGGGTACACTTTGCCGTCAGAGGTGCCCGAGAGCAAATTTAAGGTCCCAACTTACTATTTACTTGGTGATTTTCTGGGCCTGTTAAAATAAAAACCCCAGCCAAATACAAGCTTTACCAATTACACTCTGCCAATCCTAATTCCCCCCCCTGCAGTTCCAAGAAGACACAGACTTCTCTGCGGTCGCATGATCCTCTTGTGCACTGTTAAGCAGCTCTGTTTTACCCAGCAAGCATCTGCATTTGAGAAGTCCGTGAAAGTGAAAGTGAAAACTCACCCTAGGCACATTTCTGTCACATCTTCCTCCTGCAGAAATCACCAGTTCCAGCTTTGGTCTTTCCTGCAGACAGCCAGGCATACAGTTTCAAAGTGTCACAAGAAATGGTGCATGTGCCTCCTCGTAAGGGCACCAGGCTGCTACGGAGAAAACCTCCTTGAGGACTCCCTGCCTACGGTTCAAGACTAAGTCTACCTACAGGAGTTTCTCCTCTCATTAGCCAAATTCAGAAAAAAAGACATAATGTTTTGTGCCCCAGAGCGACAGAGGACTTGTTTTCTAAACCTCTTTAGGGGCCCTCCATAGGGACTTAGTCATGGAGGTGAGTAATACCTACGATTTGACAAAGCCTAGGAGAGTGAGTAGTCATTTGACAGGCTAACAGGAGCAGGGAGCAGCTGCTATATTTAGATGTCATTAGCACGCACACGTCTTCACACACTTCTACAGGCACACCTGTGTTCCCATATGTCCAGAAGGCATGGGAAGGGAGCAGTTAAAAGCCAGTACCTTCCCCACATTTCCCAGGGAGGGGGTAAGAAATGAGGGGATTCTCTTCACCCTGTCTTCTCCCCACCCAAGTTTAGATCTATTTAAATCCTGAACGCAGATCTGACTTTTCTTCTCCATGATCACCACCTCCAGAGGCAGACAGAGTCAATTCCATTCTAGCCTGAAGAACAAGACAAAGACACAGACCATATCTTGTTCCAGGTCTTCTGCCCGTGTGGATATTGCCCCAGAGAGTAGCTCAGGTCATGCAAAAAAACTGCAAGTTTAGCCCCTGTTTTTCAATTGCTTCTGATTTGCTGAATCTTAAATATTTTCAGCGAAGGACTGGACCCTTGCAGACTGAACTTAAATTAAAAAATTAAAGGTTTGCTTTCCCTGATTATTTCCCAGAGACTCTTGGAGTCCATGCACCAGCTAGGATCAACAGACCAAAGGATGCAAAGCAGTGGTCTAGGCTGTGACAGTGACCCTCCACAGCTGAGCTCAGGAGAGAGTGCGAAGCAACAGCTGGGGCAGTGGCTAACGTCCAGACCTGAAACACATCTCTGCTGCTGCTCCTGCGCCCGTGTTCTCACCACCTTAACAGATCAGGAAGGACATAGCGTGGTCAGGGACCTTGGATGTCATTACAAGCCAGCTCCATACAATACCCGCAGTGGTACTTAGATGTCCCACAACAGCATGACACCGTGCACAATGACATTAGCTGGCCCTGCTGTACTTACTACAAAAGGCAGAGATGTGTCAAGCACTCATTCATGCTCCCCTCCTCTTTCCCCTCAGTGCCCCTCTCCCACCAACTCCTAAAGCCAACTGAAAACCATGCCCCTGCACCCTACAAGGTCCCTCTGCTTTCAGCTGCATAAAAAAGAGAAGCCAACCAAGAGGCAGCCACCACCCCCAGCTGCCTGGCTGCCTTGCCTGGGGGCCTTTCATTTCCCCCCCCCAAGGAGCCCCAGGATCCAGCCAGCCTCAGATGAGTCACCCTGCCCGTCTGGGTCTCTCCCAGGGTACTGCGTGGGGGTGGAAGAGTTGGGGCTCATTGCAGGAATTTCCACACAAGCCTTTCCTAACCGCACCCCAGCTACAAGCAGCCAGTGAAGAAGAAGACAGCTAACAGCAACACTCACCAAGGAAAGGGAGAGAAATAAGGAGGACAGAGATGAAGGGAAGAGAAAACGAGCAGGGATACAGGGCCCAGTTGCAGTGTATCTACTGCACTGGGATGGTACTGGTACGGGGATCCCTAATGCAAACAAAACTCAACAACAGTCTTGCCAGGGAAATCCGCTACATACAGAGGGGAATGCAGTCTCTTTCAGATGGATCTAAACTATTTCCCTGGATCTCCAACTCAAAACAAAAGTGGAATACAAATGTCACAAGTACAGCCCAACATCACTTGAACTCCACAATGTAGTCTCTGCACAGGCGAAAACAAAACAAAACCAAAACCCTGCACAAACCCAAATTCTGACGGATACAAGAAGAAACAGCCAAAACAAGAGTTAATTAAATCAGGGCTAAAATCTTACATCCATTGGTTCTGGAGACACAAGATTAGGTTCAAGAGACAGCTCTTGAGAACTAAATGCCCTATTAAAATAAATAGGGATCAGATGGACAAATCCCTCCAGGCATTTCAAAAGGCTCAGCTGAATCTCCCTCTGCACTGTATTCAGGCAGGTGAGCCATTCCCAAACAGAAAAAGGTAAGAGTAAAGCAATTCCAGGCACTCCAACAAGCAGAGGTCTGGGTTTGTTTAGACACCGGGTGCCAGCTGGAACTCTAGAAAAATCTCCTCTGAAATCACATTTAAAGTTGGAAGGGTAAAAGAAAAGTAAGGAATAGTACTTAAATCTCCTCTGAAATCACATTTAAAGTTGGGAGGGTAAAAGAAAAGTAAGGAATAGTATTTTAAAATACAAGTTAAATTAATAATAATTGTGGATTCTTTAGCAAAGACTGCAAAGGCGAAATTTAGGTGGAAAGAAATTCTGACCCTTTGGGAGGCCACTCATTGTTCACTGATTCCTGCAGCCTCCTGAGATGTTATTTACTGAGCCCAGGAGGTCAGCTGGAAGAGGGATAAGAGCCAGGAGATTAGAAGAGCTCCACCTCCCCTGGAAGAGGGATACCGCACAAGAGAGCCTTATTTTCAGGCAGATCTGTTGTGCTGGCACCACTGTTGCTGCCCTTCTTACCTTGGAACAGCTAGACAAGCAGTGAATATGCTTTTTAAATCAGGACCATGTAGCATGAGCTCCTGAGCTGTTGCCTCTCACCTGTTATCTCCTCCTCAGCATCACCATCTAGTTCTTATTCCTATCTTCCCTCACCTGCCAACCAGCAGCTGGAGCACAGCTTACTTTTTTCTTGAAAATAAAGTTACACGCTGTCTTCTCTGCAAGGAAGCAAAGCACAACAAGACCAAAAAGTTTGCTAACTGCTCTCTCCTGTCCAGTGGGCTGCTGTCCTTTCATTTGCAGGGAAAATAGCGTACAGGTGGCAGGGAAACATGACAAGGAGGTAGAAGATAGCTCCTCCTGGTTGTTACATATCCTTGGATTCTCCAGGACCGGCACTAAACTCTGTGTCTTCTGGCTCATCTCCAGCTGATCTTGTCCAGTCAAACACAGAATGCTCTCTATCTAATTCCGGCTAAAACTCAAATGCCTCATTAGGTTTCAGAAGATGTCTCTCAGTCTTCAATAAATTGTATCCTCCCTCTCTCTCTTGCCCACTAGCTCATCTACTGGTTTCTTTCTTCAGTGTTGCCAGACATGGGCTTTTTTCCAGCCCCTTTTACACAGGTACACAGCATCCTTATCGCTGTAGTTATCAATATACAGAGAGAGAGAGAGAGCACACTGAGGTATCCTTATTGCTGCAGTACGTACTCCTGTCTAGACCATGATTATATATTCTTTGGCTGCAACAAGAGGTAGGAGTCCCCAAACGTAACTCCATGGTGCTAGGTACTGTACAACCAGAACAAAGGAACAAACCTGACCCCAAGATCTCTGCTGTTCAAATAAAGACAACACTTGTAAAAATATTTGACAGCTGCCTAACCTCGTATTTCCCTGGCATTTTCCCTTCTCACTAATTTTATTGAAAATGCAACTGTGGCTATTTCATACGGTGAAACAATTTCTTCTGAAGCATGTTTGCAACTGCTTTGTTATTTCCTTCTGGATTTTAATCAGCATTTCTGGTACCACAGAGATACATATGTATTTTTTAAACTAATTACTCAGAACAGCCACGTCACCTCATGCTACAGAAAGGGGCTACACTTGACTTTTAGTGAACAGAAGGGAGCTCACACCGCACTCTGCGGCAGCAGCTCTCTGCAGCCTATTAAGAGGTAATTCAGCAGTAACAAGGGAAAGAGAATTATCTCAAATATATTTCAGGCTGCTTTGGTCAAGAGTGCTTCATCCAAGCTGGGTAAACGCTCTCACTGTGCCTTTTGGTTTCCACCTAAAGAACTTGACTTCTTGCACATCCAAAACTTTGAAAAGGGCTGCAAATTCCTATGGGGTATGTGGCCCAAATGTGCCAAAAAATAATAAACGATATAATGTTGTTTCCATAATTCTACTGATAACCATGGTCGGGGGGACAGGCTGGGCAGAGGGGGGAAGAAAAACCAGGAGCCAACACATACTCTGTGTCAAGCTGTCCCTGCCCTGAAAGTCCCCAGCAGATCCTCAGACTGTTTAACAGTTCTTTGCTGATGGTAAGGCTGAAACTGGGGAAAGCCAAGACATGCTAATGCACATTCCCTTCCAGACCTTGCGGGTATCCCAGCGGGAGTTAACGCAGCATTAACTCCCACACCCTCCCCTCTATGGCTTTTAGTACTCAGCAAGAAGAAGGAAAGGTCTCTTTAGGGCTCCCTCTAAGAAGTGCCACTGCTGCAGCTCACCAAGAGGGAGAACTCTGTAAGCAAAGGTTTTGGGCCATATGAATTACAGAACCTCTACCTCGTTTCCTCCAGGTCTAGATGTTTTGCCCAGGCTGCCTGATCCCTCACCTCTTCCCCTCCTTCTTCTTCCCAGACAAACTTTGGTACAACTGTCCGCACTCTGTTAACCCAGAAAGGCTTCACTTAGAGGCGTCGTACAGTTTCAGCTGAGGGTCTTGAGATTTTTTTCTTACCCAGTTTTCCATCTGGAATGACTAGCACACAGGGTGGATAAGCCATTTCTTTGCCCAAGGTCACAGAGCCACTTAGGACTGGGTCTCCTCCTCCACGCAATGGAGGCTCTTTGCTCTTGCTACCAGGTCGAAGAGTTTCACTAGGCACAGCCCCTTCCTCAATCCACCAGTGACTTTTTTAGTGGCAACTTGTGACACTCACAAATCACCACTCCATGAAGGGTCTAATCCTGCGGCCCTGGCAACCACATCAGCATGTAAGGCCAAATCCTACTGAAATCTCTAGAATCAATGCCAAAAAAAAAATGGTTGAGAGTGAGAACAAGCTGCCCAGAGCATCTCATCCCTCAGACAGTCTGCACTGCACTCCGTTTTGTGTCTAGGCATAGACCTGGTTTGCAAAATCTCCAGGATAGGGGCTGGGTAATTCACTGATGCTGTTTGTATAGCACCTATGACAGCAAGGCTGCAATCCATGTTCAGGCTCTCCTGCTATAACATCAACTTGCAGTTCATGGACCTGCACGCACATTATTGTAAGGCTCAGCTCCCTGTCCTCCCCATGTTTTATCCTGGAATTAGGTTGAACAGGTTTATGGTGCTGGAAAAGACCTGGTTAGGAAAAGGAGGGAGTGATGAATTCAAGAGAGAGGGATAATCTAGGTGGGCCAGAAAGGCAGTTTTGAATTTCTGACTGTATTTTTAATTAATTGCATGGCACTTACGAGCCAATGACAGGTGTTCTATAAATCTAAAATAATTAAATAAAATAAGCATAAGCTAAATAACAAGTTTGTATGTGCCATGCATATTTAAATATTCAAATCATGAGTATATTAATAAAATATATCAAAGTTCACATTGATATAAACCAGATTTATTGTGCTATATATAGTACAGCTGGGCCTTATAGCATCACAGAGGTGGCAAAAGCAATAAAAAACTAATCTGTTTGTAGGCAAGCAGCCATATTCATGTTTGATGGGTTCATATAGACAGCCACAAAAAACTGAAAACCTAGCTTTATTTCCTCATTTTCAAAGATCTGTAATGAGCAACTGTTGCTGGCTTTCTGCATATGACATCTACAGATCCTTCTCTCCACACCTGACACGACTGGTATGTAACACACTGCCTGCGTGTGCTTTGCATTTTGATGACTAACTCTTCCGGGGCAGCCCTCACCCCGGCACCGCACGCTCCAGCTC
This sequence comes from Cariama cristata, assembly GCF_000690535.1. Classification (NCBI taxonomy): domain Eukaryota; kingdom Metazoa; phylum Chordata; class Aves; order Cariamiformes; family Cariamidae; genus Cariama; species Cariama cristata. The sequence continues at coordinate 12,930 of NW_009622419.1, read as the reverse complement.
ATTTCCCACACGTTCACTTATAAACCATTTAAGCCTTTGGCCAGCCCTGAGCTGCTCCAATTTATGCTACAGAAAAAAAAAAAAAAAAATGCTCTCAACTACCATGAAAGAGCTATATAAAAGAAAGCATCTTCCTTCGCCACCTTCTCCTTCCCATTGAGCTCTGCAGCGAGTGCCGCTCAGCTAAATCCCATGGATGTGATTTCATTCCAAATAAACACGTTGTTCCAATTATGCAAACTCCAAACTCCAGGAGAGATGAGGGCATCAGTGGAAGAAGAAAAGGGGAGGCCACTTACACCTACCTCAGTATCTACAGCCAAACCCACTGTCAGGGTAACTGCCAAGTAGGTGCCTCGCAGCCTGTACGTTACGGTGGGTTGATCTTGATTCAGGTCCTTATAGCCAGCCTGTCAAATCACATCCAAGTGCTGCCACAGCAGGGCCTCTCTTTTTGGTCCATCTTAGCTGACAGGTAAAGACTGAGTGAGCCATGGAGACCGAGCATCCTTTCTGCTCCCCAGGAATAAAGCCTTCTGGTCAGGGAAGCAGAGGAGGTACTTTTGGGACTGACACAGGAGAGGTCTGAGGATAAACAGAGCATCTCCTAAAAGGGAACGGAGCCTCCGGGACGGTGACACAGGGCTGAACTCCATTTCCAGCTCTCTCCCTGGATGATTAGAAGGGGTCATTTCCTCTCCTTATGCCCCACTTCTCCCTCGTCTCTTCCATTTGTAGAACAGGGGCTTTCATGCTGAGGGAGAATAACGCAGCGCCTAGTATTGGTCACTTCCTGGCAGCACTAACGCAGCCCTCCTTCAAAAGCACAGCCTAGCTAAGATTGTATTACAAGAGCAGCCAAAAAAGCCCCAAGAAACACACACATAAATGCCAGCATGTTTCAGAGTACTCTGTGGAGCAGGCTGAGTCACACATCTTTTTCAGCTCTAATTACCAGGATTCTCTGATCAAGGTAGAATTATTTGCTGATCAAGGATATTATTGATTCTTACTCGTTGGCCTACTGGGATCAGTCTGAATGACATAGTAGACCCCGACAGATTAAATACTGTCAGAATATTCCAGGGAAGCTTTGAGGAAAGATTCTCTTCCTGTTATTGCCTTAGCATATGTCAAGTTTCACAGCTCGTAGGAGATCAAGATGTTTCTTGCCAGCCAAGGCTAACAGCACAGCATCTTAGTGCAAGCCAATGTTGGGGATGTTTCTCCGTGCAGATGAATACAAGGCCCGTGCAGAGGGAGGTGGACGACAGGGTATTTCCCAGGGGTTGTTCTAGCAAGCAGCGAAGTTGAGAGTTCCAGATGTATCACATCTCCACCTCTTCACCTCTTCTCTTGCACGTATAACCCTGTACTGACACCTTTCCAAGATCACTTAAAGCAAACATCGAAGGAAGGTAGATTGGATTGTTTAAGGAGTTGCAAGCTTTGACGGAACACACCGTGATCACTTCTTTAGATAATTCAAATATCACTTTGCTTCATAATCTGGCAGTCAGACAGGAAGACTGGACTGAAAGATCAGGAGAAAACAAAAGCTGCCAGACAAGGAGTGTAAGGTCAAATAGCATCTAGGTGGGGGAAAAAATGCTTGGCTTTCATGAGAAAGCCACAGAGGTCGTTTTTTTGAAGGCCAACGCATCTATTCATTACCCGAACCCGCAAGCTGTAAACACTCAGTCTGGCAAGCAGAATATACCACATCGAGAAGATGAAGAGAAAGCATCGTTCTCTTCACGGAGGCCTAATGCACCACCAGCTGATCCACACGCCAGCTTTCCGATTAAACCAAGCCTGAACAACAGGAGGTAAAAGGGCAGAAATCCCACTGGAGACATAAAGCACATACTAAGGAGTAACAGACTTTTAAGACAGTTGGACATTTGATCAGCATAATATGCGGTAAAGAGCCTTTGTAGTGGTGAAGGTCTGTCCTTCCCCGCCCATTACAAAGATCTTAATCTTAAATAATTGCACGTGTAATTTTAATAATTCCTTCATTCATTGGAGAACTCCAAACTGGTTTGTAAACACTGGCTTATTAAGGACAGGAGGTAATAAAGGTTTCAGTCCATTACTAGATAGGAATGGCAGAACTGTCAGAAACACTGAAAAAATAAGAATGTTCAGTAAATATTTCGTTTCTCCGTTTAGGGGAGAAAAAGCTAGCGCTAACATGGTATGAAAATGAAATACACTTTCATTCCAGCAGTGAATTAGGATGTTTCCAAACAGAAACTTCTGAAGTTATATAGTTTTAAATCAGCAGATTTTCAGAATAGTTAGCCGGAGAAGTTCTTTAAACACTTTACTCAGATTTTTAATGAGTCTCCGAACAACAAGGAAATACAAGGTAAATGGGAAAACATAGCACTGTGCCTGTATTTTAAAAATTATAAGCATAAGCAGAATAATCCAAGTAATTTTATAACCCCCAGGAGAAATAATGAAATAGAGGAAATTGGACAAGTAATAATAAATTAAAGGAGGGTGATATAATTTATGCAAATTAAAGCTTGTTAATGGAAAAGATGTTAAACTAATATATCTTTTTTGCTGAGACAATAGTGCTAGTGTAATGTGCTTAGATTTCTGCAAGTTATTTGATCTTACACCACACAACTTCTTGAATGAGAAATTAGAGCATTGCAAGTCAACAAGGCACAAATTAAATGGATTAAAAGGTGATCCAAAGACTTCAGAACATAAGCATGTCACCCATTCTCCCTAATATTTTTATCGATGACCTGGAAGAAAAGAGTCATCGCTGACGGTTAACACAGAGAATGTGCAAGTTAACGGCAAGTAACGAAATCCCAGAGTCACAGACACAAATAGTGTGGGCCAGTGGGTGAAGCTGGGGAATATTATCCCAGGAAAAAGTGATACTGAAAAGGGTGCAAGGGTCAGGGTGGGAATCAGGTGAAGAGGTTTATCACGGCCAGTGCCCTAGCCACATCAATAATGTGGACATAAATGCCAAAGCAGTAATCAGTGCAGAAAGGTGATTGTGTGTGTGTATATACATATATATATGCTTGGCATTACTTGAATACAGTGCCAACAGTTCAAGATGGATGCTGATATATAGTGTCGGGGTTTTGCAGAAGAGTCATGCAGATGATTAAAGATTTGGGATTGCCTTACTACATGGAGAGACTGAAGGACCTCACTCTTATTTACCTCACTAAGGAGAAGGCTAAAAGGTTTCTTGATGATGGTCTATGGCTACTAAAAGGGAGTTCCAAAGAGTGACACACAAAGCCGTAAGGAGACCAAGTGGCAGGAATGTGACGCTGAACAAATTAAAATTAGCAATATCATCATCGTTTCCTGAAAAGGGAGAGTAGTTACCCACCGAAACAGTTTACTAGGAACAATGCAGGACAGGACCAGGACATTCAATCAACATTGGATGCTTTCCTTAAGAAGAAAAGTACTAAGACAAGCCACCATAAACAGGAACTAGTTTGGGGAAGTCCTGCTGCTTATTATAGTGCAAGAACTCAGTCTTGACGGTGACAGTGGCCTCCTGCCCTTTTAACCCATAAATCTAAATATTTCAGTTTCCATATGCAGTACCAGAGGTGCTCTCCCCAGCCTGTATATGGGGAAGCTGAATCACGGAAAATCACGTTTCCAAAGGCCACACAAGGGTACCAAACACTGCACAGATTCCTGATGTAAAAGGGAATAAAAGGCACGTGGGCCCTGAGAAAGTATGTTTCTGGGTAAGCCAAGTTAAACATCCCAAAGAAGCAGCTGCATTTGAAAACAAAGGATGGAGAAAGCAATGTGGGTTACCTTCAGCAGGGAAGAGGGCAGAGGCCCGGACACCTGACTGCCAGCCCGCAGCACTCGCTACTCCACTCCCCAAGTGAACAGAGCCAGTATATGCAGGACGATTATCCTGAAGTGCAGGCTATGGTTTTGATTCTGAAGTTACAAATCAGGTTTTCTTAATGAAACACTGAGTTTGCATAGTGATGTTTTGGCTTTAGATGCCTCTCTGTCCATAAAACATGCAGTAGGACTGCCGCCAACCGACATCTCAAAATCTGATGTCTATTATATTGGGTGGTATATTCAGCGGTAATAAATAGCAACCAGCCAAAGCACAATCTTTCTTTCCAAATGCCAAATGCTTTGCCACTGAAGCACATGGTTAGCAGCCATCTAATATGATCCCCAATGCCAATCCACAGACGAGCCCCAAGTACCCAAGTTCATTCTGCTCTCCAGTGGCAGCCAGCTCCATCCAGGCAGAGAACAAGCCTTTCGAAAAACAATCATGCACTGAGATGACATTAAAGAGTTCCAACAAATTAAGGGCAACTTCTCTGGAATACAACTTAAAACATTCAAGCAACTTAAAGCTGGAGTGCAATCCTCACCACAAAGAATTCTGCACTGTGCATGTTTCCAATTGATTTTCCTTGCCAGTGCCGAGAGACCTCCCCAGGTGGAGGCTGATCTCCAAACATGGGAAATCACTGAAGCAACTGATACCTAAACTTTATTATGTATTGAACTCGTGTGTGGTCTTCACTATATTGCTACTAAAGTTACAGGGCTAGATTCTTCCCTGGTTTACATCCTGGATCCCCCCAAAGCTGGGCAGCGGTCATGTGGGGCAGATCTCTGGTTAACAGAGTATGATTGTCCCAGTTGAAGCTCCCACCTGCAACAAACAGGAGCACCTGGGTCTTCTCCTTTCATATGCTCTTCCAGTAGCTACACTGGGTGTGATCCAGCACCAGCTCCTCTGCTTTACCCACTCCAGGCATACCTGGGGCCTCATTTCCCAAAGCAGCCACAGCCAGTGAACAGCTGGACAGGTGAGAAACCTGATCACACATTTGCTTCTGTTGTGGGGTAAAGATCTGAATCCCAGCTTTTTCTGTATTTTGAAGTAGTCCTGGCTTTGCTTCCCAGGGGGATTTGGCACTTTATCACTCAACTCCTCTTTTCGGTGCACTTGAATCCTGGACAAAAGCGGGGCTGAGGATTCAGACTGCCTGTATCCTTATGGACCAAGCAAAAATACTCTACCATCAGTGTGTCCTGTTACCCCGTTAGTGAGGGTGGAATTATACACGGTACAGATCAAGACAGAGTTTGGTCTTAAGATGCAGTACTCACACACAAATGTTTTTGAGACTCCTCTGTCCTTCCCTTTCCCTTACTTTGCTGCATTTAAGTATTTCCCTATGATAAGGGGGGGTGGAGCGGGGAATTAGATTTTGCTCGTTTCTAGAGCTTGGTGTGGTAAGCAGCCCAGGGTATTAGGAGTCCCACTACAATAACAAAATTACTCTCAAGATGTACGTTTTTCAGCATCACATTGCGAAGGAAAAGCACAGTAACTTGTAGAGCATATAATTTCAAATACCCTTTAAACATACTTTTTTTTAGATGCTATAGTGATTTAAAGACAATAGCGGAGACGTCAATGGAAGAACTAAATCCTCCCAAAGCAAGGATGATTTTTGCCCTCTACATACACCAGTGGAGAGAAACGCTTACCAGCCTCATAGAGTTACTTGTACTGAACTTATTTCTGAGAAATCCATCACAGCAAGGTGAGACTTCAAAAAACCAAATCCACATTGCTGATGCAAATAAGTGCAGATCCATAGACTTCCAGCCCTGAATTACCAGCTCACAACTTTCAAGCTGAAAATGTTTTAAGTAATCACATTGTTAATTTGAGGATTAAAAAACCCCAGACCAACTATACTACATTTTTATTCAGAATTAAAAGCATCCTTATAAGGAGTACACAAGCTACCCTTCTCATTCTGGATGGGCCGTTCCTTGACTACTTTGAGACCACATACTGTCCACTATGCCTGCAAAAGCCTCAGCAGTGGTGTTTGGAGCTGCACTTGAAGGACAGCACCACCACCAAAAAAATAAATAAATCAGCCCTCTGCTCTGAAAGAGCCCATGTAGCTTGATAAGAAACAAAACTGCTTGAGGGCCAGAACATGCAGAATTTTCCACGCTCTGCTAGGAGTCCTCTGATGCACACTAAGCTTTTGACGCAAGCCATGCCAGTCTAAAGATGAAGTCAACAGAGTTAAAACGATGTAAATCTAGACCAATTGTGATCAAAGTCCAATCCTGCATTCACACTGCCATGCTTATTTTAACCCACATTTACTTCAGATCAGAATATGATGTTATCAATTCTATCGCAGCTAAGCAGGAACATGCCGGGCATGGATGAGGTCCCAACAGTTTTAGGCACTGAACACACAAGGAACAAAAAACTACCCAGCCATTCACAATATACAATTTATTTTCTTTCCTTCTTTTTTTTTTTTTTTAAACTGACCCTAAAACAATATCATACTTAAGACTAATAGTGTACAATTTTTAAGTAACACTACTATTGCAAATTCTAGTTCATTGAATCATCACTGGAGAATCTTGTAGTGCTTTCCTTTGTAAGTGTGCTTTACGGTTAAGTGGGTGAATCACAAGGGGGAAATAAAAGAGGAATTGATATCATAGTCCCCTCTGGGGGAAAAAAAAAATAAATTAAAAAGGTACGTTTGTGCGGTTCACCTCATGTCACAGAAAAAGAGATCTCAAGAATCACAGCTGTGACAAATGGTGGGAAAAGTTATTGATCTGAAAGAATTCATTTTTACTATCAGGGCTGGTACTTTTACTTATTTAATAAAGGGCTGGTGTCAAATCACTGCGAATTTCAGGATTATCTAATTCTATCTAATCTCATTCAATCACTGATGCTCCAGACTGTAGCAGAAAGGAATGCTTGCCCTTTCCTGTCTTCAGGGCCTATCTCCAGTTACCCTAGCAACACAGCTAAAGCGCCTTCAACAGAGCTGAGTACCACCTATCACATTCATCTCCAGATAAAAAGAAAGGATGGGGTTACAAGGGAGTTTTTGCAATTTGATGGGCAGAGATAGGCAGAACAGCAGCTACCATTGGAGTGGAAGCTACTCCTAACTCTGAATTAGCAAGGCCCCAGAGACTCGGTGCTAAATACAAGCTCCTAGGTGTAAGACACTCATAGACAGCGAACGAGTCTGGTAAAGCCGTCTGCTCGCTTTCAAAAGACAGAGAAAAGTTTTATACTAAGAAGCTGTGGTGATTAAGAGGCCCAAGTTAACTGAAGCTGCTTAAAATCCCAGAGCTGCTTTTTAAATTAGCCGAAACAATCATACCTCCCAGCACTGAAGCGGGAATCAACTACAAGTAAACACACAACTTTGTGGCAGTGTCATCATCAGAAATATTTCAGAAGATGTATTTTCTAGACCAAAAGGCTGTCTCTTCTGTCACCAAAAGCTCTCAAGTTTTCCTGCTTCTTAATTCTCTGGAAACCATTCAAAAACCTTCTGCCTTCCTAATTGATTAGCACAATGCAAGAAATAACGGGTACTGCTCATCATCTTACATCTTAAGACAGAAGATGCTGTTACTCCTAGAAGTGTTAATTAAACCTTACTATGAAGTCATTTTTTTTTCCATTTTACAATGTGACAAAACAAAAGGCCACATCAGGACTCAGATTTTTTTATACGAGAGGCCATCAGCGCAGAACTCGTTCACAGACAACTGCCTTCAGTCCACACTGAGGCACAGGGAATCTTGCTCCATGGCGCTGCCCCTACATCACTTCCAAAGAGCTGAGCTCTGGATGTGGGCTGGTAAATGCAGCAACTTTAGCCAAATATACATCGCTACTAGCAAAAGCTGCTGCAGCAGCACACATGCAGATGAACAACACCTTTTTCTGGCAAGCAGCCCACCGAAAAAAGCAAGGCTGTTTGTATGAGCCCCTAGTCTAATGTCACGGTACAGCAGCCGTGGGGACAGCAGCCTTTGCTGATGACTGTACGCTTTACACCAAGGTGAGATTGCCTCCGGTGACCTGGCTTCTTGGTGAATGCTGGGGCAAGTTTCTTTCTAGCTGAAGATGTGAAAGATTAAAAAAGCCTACTCTGCATACCCATTGAAGGTATCTTGACATCTTAAAATGAGAGATTTGATGTGCAGGAATATTTTCATACAGGTAATCAAAAGAACAGGGCAACTTTAGGCTTGATGGTATTCCTAGATTCTGTGGCTTTGTATCCATGTGCAAAATAAAGCAAAATCAGTAAAAGCTAAAAGTTCCACATTGAGAGGTAAAATATATGAGCAAGAACCTTTCTTCCCATGCTTGGGAATTCCCTCCATCCATCCCTCCTTGTCCTCAGACATATTACAGGAAAATCCCATATCAGATTTTATTTATGACCCAGGGGAATGTGTAATTTCCTCTCTGTTCTCACTGGTTTTGTTAAAATAACAGCGCCAAAAATAAAAGAAAGGAAATGCATTGCTCCAACAGTGGAGGTGGTACATTCAGAAGATTTACCTTCACCCAAGAGCAGTATGAGAGTAAAGCAGAGGTGCTAAGGATGTTCTCAGTTTTATTTACGAAACTGCCCATCATTGCAACAATAAATAACTCTTCAGGAGATGTCTTTCATTACCCTCAATTGGAAAACACAACTTTGGGATACAGAGCCCTGTAACGAGATTTTCACTGACATCTACCAGAAGTGAGGAAGGTGAGCATCTCCTAACAGAAAAGAGTCCTGAAATGGTCAGAATTGTGATTTTTCAGCTGTTGAGTAAGTGAAGGTGATGCATTTCAATATGGAGAAGGAAGAGGGGAAAGAAGAGGGCATAGATACCAAACAAGGGTCTGCTGTGTAGCAAGACGTTTTCCAGATAAAGGAAACAGACTGTGCCTAAGAGAATGAGAGTGAGACAACGCAGAAGAAAAAAACAAATAAACAAAAACCACAAAAAACACAAAAAAATCACAAACAAACAAACAAAAACCACAAAAACAAACAAAAACCACCAAAAAAACAAACAAAACCCACAAAAAACAAACAAAAGATAGGAAAAAAGTATAGACCAAAAAAAGTGATTTTGCAAGCATAAAATTCTGACCAAGTTTTACTTCATTAAAACCAGAGCGGATCTCTTTTCCAAAGTCTAGGGCCAACTGGAAACTGCTTCTGCGTTCTCCCTGTCCCCTAACTGAACAAGAACAAGTAATATGAAAAGTTCATCATCTCTGCAAACTTGAGCTAGTTGATAATTTTAAACCTCAGGAAAAGAAAAACGAACAGAGTTTATGAGGGAGTTAATTCTGATCCTTTAGTCACCTCTGCCATTTAGATCCCGTGTTCACTAAAGGCTTTTGCCACCAGGCTCCAAATTAGCACTGATCCCTTTGAATAAGGCCGGCAAGTTTGGACATAGACCAGTCCAAATTAAAACCAGGTGTCTGTGCCCTGAAGCAGTAGAGACAGCCCTAAGCAGTTTAATGACATCTCTAAATAATTTTGACAGCAAAATTACTTATCCTGTGTCACCTTTACACTGCCCTTGACGCACCGCTAACAAGATGATGGTGCTTTCCCTGCTTCTATATATTTACTTCTCTCCCTTTCTTCCCATGCTTAACTTTCTTTTCCTCAGACCAGTAGATTTTGTAGACCTGATGGCGTACAGTACAATTCACCCGGCAAGCAGCGCTAGCTGCAAAGCCCATCCTGCATCTGCTGACTTAGTGTGTAAAACTTACTCCCAGAGGGGCTGAGGGCTCGGAAACTGCCTCTTCCTACAGCTGAGCCCGCCACGGTGCAGAAATGACACTCTGGTCTTGGCTCTTCCAGGGAATCAACACCACGCAAAGTCTGCGGGACAAGGAAACCCGCTCTGCAGTCTTTATGGAATCCCAAGAGGAGGAAATTTGCTCAGTCCAAGCAGAATCCCTCGTACACGCCAACCTCGGCGTAAATACGCTTTCGCCCTCTTTCAGGGAGGTTAGCTTGGCCTGTTATTCACAAAGGCCTCTCAAACACTAAACTGAACTCACAGATGGATCCTCCTCTGTCCTTCCATCATGTAAGACCTTTTGCATTCGGTTTCTCATCACTGCTGATCACTGGAACAGTGGAAATCTTCACCACAGCTCTTGCGCTACAGCAAACCTCCCCCACTCGGAACTCCTTAACACCCACAGTAAGATAAAATTTTTTTCCTAAGCCACAGCTGCTTATACATCTCTGCCGTTCACAAGACTGCAATCCAATTAATATTTTCCTTTCCAGAGGGTATTTAATAATCCACAAAATTAAATCCTTCAGTATTGTGCTGGCACTCTTAGTGCCATTGATCTGGGTTTGTTCTGCCTCTGCGTAAAATAATAACTAGTCATTTTTTTGGTGCAACACCCATCTTCCAAATCTCTCACAGTGGACAACATCACGCAATTGCAGCGTGCCCTGTTCACGAGCTGAGCTTGAAGACTGTTAGGAACAACTTCCAATGCACAATACATTTAGGAGCACCTCTCATCCACATTGATTCCCATTTCAAGCTGTCGGTTTTCCCCTGTGAAGTGCTGTATGGCCCCAGAGCAGCTGATTTCAGGGACCTGTCCAAGTGCGAGCAGCAGACATACCCGTTCCCACTGCCCTCGCATTAGGAACCCTTCCAAGCTGAGGCTGTGGCCTCAACCTCAGCACTTCTCCCCAGCACTGCATGGGATGTGTGAGTCTCCCACCCCACTTAAGAGCACAACATACCTTATCTCCAGTTCCTCTATAAATGTGACGTCTGACAGATTTCAAAGAAATGTTTGTTAAGCATTCAAGTTTAGCTTACACGTTTGCAGTGCAACACACACACCATCTAAAAATCACCTGAGTGAAGTCCATTAAAAACCCAAACAGAACAAAAAACCCCAACCAACTCAAAAAACTTCAACAAGCGCTAACCTAAACTAAAATGTGCTGGATTAAAAACAACAATCCAAATCAGCGTGAAACCACAAATAAAAATCAACGGACTGCGCCAAAGACCTTGGAGGCACAAAAAGGTTTATAAGTCTGCTTTACAGAGGGGCTTTTTCCACATTCATAAGGCAGCCCCCAGAGACACCAAGGCAAAGTTATGAAAACAGTCCCCTTCACATAAACCCCAAGATTCTCCAGCTCCAATCCCTAAGTCCACAGCAGCTCAGAAAGGAACCTAAATCTGATCTATTCAGTTAAAAGTAAAATTTCAGACTTAATCCTGCCTTTACAGGCAGCCAACTAAATCTTCCAGCAGGCAAAGTCCTCTTCTCATAGGAAAGTTCTCTTGAAAGACTCACGCCCAGTGCGGGAGACTCCCTTGTTTGGGTCAGCCTCTGAATTTGGATCCCACGACACAGGGATCTACTCAGCAGCCCAGGGATCTCCCTTCTTTCCTGCTGCACAGCTCAGTTCCTGGCTTTCCAGGCAAACTGCGGAGCAGCCGGGTGGCCAGGAGGGCATCGCTGGGGAAGGGCAGGGAATGTGGCCGCAGCCAGCACCCGGGAGCAGAAGTCACGTAAAGCCACACGTTGGGGGAGATGCAGAGCTGCCTTCCAGCCCTGCACCTCTGAAACAGGGAGAAAGGAGAATGCTCAGAAATGTTAGGGCTAAATAACAGAGATTTCGCTGATTACTGGCATCTACTTTTTTAAGTAAGCAGATAGTTACTTCTTCCACCCTTGACAAAGTCTTGGACTAATGCCTTAACCTCAGGGGCATCAAAAGAAAACGACGACGACAATGAAAAATAAAAAGAAGCAAATAAAAACAATCACATCTAAATCAAATCAAGAGCAAAACACAGCTCCAGCAAGCAAATGAATTACCATTGTCATTGACCAAGCTGCGCACAATTACCATGGGTCCTGACATGCAACAAAGGAGATGGGCTAAAAAAAAAAAATCTATCGTGCTTTTTGTTTTGTTTGAATATGGCCATATCGCAATAGTTTTTTGAAAGCTTGCCTTTCCTTCTTGACCTGTGACCCAAACCTCAAACTCCAACATGGGCTACCTTTCATACAGACACCCTGCCCAAGAAAAGATGGGAAAAGAGGATGAGGAGCAGCCGACGTCCAGCCCTAACGCACCTTCAGAGACAGCATGACTAGTACAAAAAACACCGTAAGGATCACCCTCTGTCTGATAAGGAAAACAATCAAAGTATATCTGTCGTAATGCCTTTCCTCTGCTATACTGGATATGTGATGCTGGACTTTGCAAACCTAAGATATTTTGGTTTAGCAATAAAGATTTGAGTGGTGTTCTCAGGACCATTAGGTTTGCCCCTCCCTCTCGCTAAGAAGACCACTGCCAGCGAGCACACTTTCAAGAGCAGCCCTGGCTGTGGGTTTGAAAGTGGAGGTGGAGAGGATGCTTGAGGGGTACTTGGAGCACTGAGGGAAGTTCGATAGGGACAGAGGGAACTCTGTGGCGAATGGGTTTCACCAGAATACCCTGGAATCCATCCAGGGTTCCTAACCAGATCAACTGTCTGCCCAGAAACGATAAGTACAAATACGGAGGAAGACCCCTGCTCACATCTGACAACCCTGTGAACGCTTGGCATCCTGTGCCTCCAGAAAACCGAAGGGACTGAGACCTGTGCCATTTCTCCCCTCCAGATCCGAAAAACCTCGGGTGCAACGGCTGGGGTACAAAGAAAAGGGGTCAAGAAAACGGGAGGCCCAGAAGGGCACGGGGTGGGGTGAGCCCACAGTGCCCCCCGTTCCCCACCCCTGCAGAGCTGGGGAGAAGAGCAGACAGCACCGCACCACGCAGGCACCGCTTCCCCGCCAAAGCCGGCGCTATGCCGGCTGCCCACCGGCCTGGGAAGGATGTCTCTGCCCTTCCAGCCCCCAAAGCAGCACGGGGGATGCCCTCCCCAGCCCCGGAGGGGACCCTCCTGCACTCCCCAACTCCCGGGGGTCCTCCCCTCATCCCTTCCCCCAGCTCGGAGCGACCCTGCGGGCCCAGAGGTGCCCTCCCACATCCCCCTGCCTTC
>NW_009622418.1:0-13702 GCF_000690535.1 Cariama cristata | reverse complement strand
TAGCTGAATTCTTTAACCCGTTGGTATCACTGTGGACAGCAGCTCTCAGGAGGAGCCAGAGGGATAGGGATGCCCTGGCCAGGCTTGCTTACTTGGATGGGCTGGGGCAGCGTGCTCTCCTGGCTGCAGAGAGCTGCCAAGGACCAGTCAAAGAGAGCCTCCCTGCTGCCACAGCCCAGCCTCTGCAGCATCCATGCAAAGGGCCAGACTCATCCACCTCCAGGTTCCGCCTGCTGCCAAGGAATACAGAGCAAAACCCCTGTATGAAAACCACCAGGCAAGCACTCCCAGACTCTCTCAGCACTGTCCCCCCACTGCTGAGCACAAGGAAGAGGTGCTACTTGGGAACGAGGAGTCCCCAAGGGCTCAGCTGTCTCCTGCCACAGAACAATGGGGATGGACAGGCTGCAGCAGCAGCCTGTGCAGCACAAGTACCCGCCTGCAAGAGGAGGAGAGAAGAGCCATCCTACCTGATTTCTCCAAACCCACCTACCAAATGGCCAAGTCCACCTTCACTGCCAGACAGTGCTGGTGGTTGCCACTGCTCTGCACCAGCCTGCAAGAAATACACAGTGCTCAGTGAGCAGCCCTGCAGCAGAAAGGTCCCCCAGAGAGCTGCATTGGCCCCTGGCAATGTGTGAAATATGGGGACAGCTGAGAGGCTTCACTGCAGTCAGCAACCTGAAATGTGCCCAGCGGGCCAGGACGCTAGTGCTGGGGGAGGCTGGGACATGCAGACCTCCTACAAAAGCATCTGAGAGCAATCCTCACCTTTCCATGCCCCTTGAGCAGCCTCTCCAGTCTGCTGGTGTGTAGTGTCATCACCTGGGCAAGGGGAAAAAAGTGGAAGGTGAGAAGCGATGCACCTGATGCTGGGCTGAGGAAGTATCTAGTGACAAAGTGGAGAGAGGAGGGACACTCACATTACTGTGGTGGCTCAGCTTCCTCACGAGGAGCTTGGTGGAGGGCAGCTGGATCACCTGCGCTCCCTCCACTCCTTTTGGTGGCCTGTGCATGGGGAAGGGGCAGAGAAAGAGTTCTGTGAGACCCAAGCCACCTTTTCTCTCTCCTGCCATCCCGGAGAGTACTTGCAAGTGACCTGCCCAAACTCAGTCAAGCAGAGAGCAGCAGCAGTGAGGAGGATGGAGCTGGGCAGATGATGTGCCTGCAGCCGTAAGGGTACTTCACCCCAGCTTGGGAGCAGTGTTTCTGTGTACAACTACTCCTGGAGCATCCCCCCGACATTAGCATTGATCCCCCTAAGACTGAACTGCCAGGTAGGGCTTACCCATAGAGTGTGCTGATCTACAGCTTCTTCACTACCCAGAAGCTGCAGAAAGAGAGGAGAAATAGCCTGAGTCCTCACTGTTCCCCAGCCTGTAGGCAGAGGCAGGCATCTGCACAGCCTTACCGTGTGGGGATGGCCACAGAGGCAGGATGAAGCCTTGTGGGACAGGACAGAAGCACTGCCATCCCTGCTGTGGGACATAGCACTGAGACTTAACGGAAGGTGACAATGCAGGAACTGTAGGGCCAGATAAGGACAAGTGACTTGGTGTGCTTGCTGCCTTCCTCCTCATCCTCTGCATCCTCAGCCATCCTTTTCCCGCTGCTCAGAACCTGCAGCTGGTCCACGACCAGGCAGAGCTGGGGCCAATGCATGCTGCCACATCTGCAGAGAGGAGAAGCAGGCAGTGACCTTGAGGTGGCCTCCTTGGGGGCTCCCAGGGCATCTTGCCCTGCAGAGTGGTGTCCCCCACACAGAGCCACAGGAAAGGAGGCCTTCAGGCTGTGGTGGCAGCCACCAGCCACAAGCATTGTTCCGAGGGCACCACGACCAGGCAGAGCTGGGGCCAATGCATGCTGCCACATCTGCAGAGAGGAGAAGCAGGCAGTGACCTTGAGGTGGCCTCCTTGGGGGCTCCCAGGGCATCTTGCCCTGCAGAGTGGTGTCCCCCACACAGAGCCACAGGAAAGGAGGCCTTCAGGCTGTGGTGGCAGCCACCAGCCACAAGCATTGTTCCGAGGGCACACGCCGGCACCAGCCCAGTGGCTACCCTCTGCCATATGCCTGCCATGAGTGTGGACATGGGTGCATCCAGCACTAGGGGCCTGGGAGCCTTGGGCTGCTCCTTCGGTGTCCCTGCCCTGGTGCCAGGACCGGGGCTTGGGAGGAAAGGCAGCTGGGGTCTGCAGGTCTTACTTGGTCTTGGTGATGACCAAGACATCTCTGAAGAGGAGGATGTCCCTCTTTCTTGTTGCATGGCCCTGGGTCACCTGCATGCCCTTGTGGAGCAGTGGCTCAGATGATGCCGACATGGGTGCACAGTGCTGCATGGGGTCAGGATCATCCCTGCAGAGCAGACAGCATCGTGCTTGAGAAAGGCAGCTGCTGTGGGGCCCAGCTGTGCCAGTGTGTCCCTGAGCTGCAGGGGGAGCCCACCTGGAGCTGCAGCATCAGTTCACATGGCTCATCCTGCCAATGACAGGAAAAATGTCATGTGGGACACACTGGTGGGGCTCAGGATACTATCCAGCCAGCCAGAGTGAGGATGTGAAGGGGAGTCCCAGTGCTGGACAGTGCTGCTTGGCAAAAGCCTGACTCTTCTCAGCAGGAGAGCCAGCACAGCACTGTCCCTGCAGGCATTGGGGCCATTGCAGAGCCAGTGCCAGGTCAACACATCATCCCATTCTGACCCCAACAATTGTGCTGTGGACGGGGGGGCAGGGGGGCACTGAGGGGCTCTGCCCAGTATATCCATGGCAGTTTCTTACTGGGGAGCCCGGACCTGGGCACAGCACTGAGCAGAGGGGAAGGGTCACCTCCCTCCAGCTACTGGCAGTGCTTTGCCTAGTGCAGCCCAGGGTACCACTTGCTGCCTTTGTGGCGAGGTCACTTTGCTGGCTGCAGTTCAGCTTGGTGTCCACCAGGACTTCCAGGGCCTTTTTAGCCAAGCTGCTTTCCAGCAGCATTACCAAGTTGGTTTTGGTCACAAGTATGTGTGGATGTTTCCCTGGATGCTTCATTCCCGTATCAGTGCCATCCACAGTCAGTTCCACCCTCTTTCTGCAGATGTCCCTGTGCCACTGCTGTGAGGTTTAGAAGGGCATGTTTTCTAGCCAAAGCAGTGGTCCAAGTGGAAACGCTCGCTTTTGCTATGGGATAGGGAGAAAGAGAATGAACCTTAGCAACAGAGTCCAGAGATGGAGTTTCCACAGAGCAGCAAGTAATGGCCTGGGGTTATTTACGAAATACAGTGTTTTGTCAACAGCCAGCAATACTACCATAATATGAGGAAAACAAAACAAACAAATGAACAAACAAATAAATTAAAAAAATACCCAAAGAAAACAGAGATATAAGGAGTGCAGATAAAAGGAGAACAAGTGAGCAAAAATGGTTCTTCAAAGGCCTTTGCTGTGTATTCTTCAACCTCTAAATGTTGAAACTGCTCTTTCATCCTAGATGCTAGTGAGAAACTTGTTCTGCATGTGAATCAACAATGTGACCTGGACAAAAATATTAGATAGAGCCTTTCATTAGTGTATCTGTTACCAAATTTAATTGTTTCCAGACAGAATGGCATATGCATTAGGAAACACACATCCTAACCATGCTTTTTAGGAGGTGTAATAATTTTACAGATGAAGACTAGAAATACTTTTTCCACCTACTCCTACTCCCTTTGCAAAAGCAGAATCACTGACACATACCTCTGGTCTGTCCTAAAGACGTGTGCTACTTCTTCGAACAGAACAGACAGACACAGGTGGAAGATGCTAAACACCAACTCCTTTTGGTAAGGAAAAAGACCCAACAGTCAGAAAGGATTCTGATTTTCCAACAAGAAAAAAAGGATTCCAGGGGCTACATCGTGAGATGTATCAAATGGAGCACCTTTTCAGAAAGTGCCTTGGAGAGTGCCTTTTCAGAAAGTGTTGTCTAGAAACCAGCTATATGTAAGCTGGTCCAAGAGGCCACCCAGGATTACTACCTACCTTGGAAAGTTGCATCAGTGCTCTCAATTGGGGCAACTTAGAGTTAAGAAGACTTGAAAATTTTTAGACTCAAAAACTTCCGAGTACTTAAAGTTTTAGATTTAAACCAACATCAAATATTTTTTATACTTGGGCATAGGTGCATAAATGTACACATTTGCCAAACTCTGTGTAAGAATTTAGACATGATACTGCTTATGAAGACTTAATTATTTATAAATACAAATAAAAGCCCTCTTTTGATACCTTTTTATGCATATACAACTTTTAAAGGTTCTTAGTTTGATGTGTTTGGTGTCTTTCAATTTGACAGTTATCTACTTGTCAAAGATAGGTTGAAATCTTTGCTAGATATAATGTGTAGGATATAGTTTGCCTGCTTTAGACTGCAACAATAGAACTGCCTGGAATTTACAAGACTTCTCCACAAAGATAGGGAATATCACATAGTACTTGTGATACAGCTACAGATTTTTGAGTATTAGTAGTTACTCTAAGTTCAGTAGTGTAATTCAGTTTGAAAAGAGGATGTCTACCTTCAGGCACCTATTACAGAGGTTTAGATGTAAGTTTGGTATTCAAAAGCTGCAATTATAAGCAAAGTTCAAGTCACTGGACTTTAGTTGATAATGATAATAAAACGCAAAACTTTCTGCTATCATTTCACCTGCAGAGTATGCTCCCATGCAATCATGGAGTATAGAGTACAAAGAGATACTCAGCTGAAAAAATATAAAGATGACATTCAATTTTTTCAACACAGATGTTTAGCGATATTAGGCATGTGAGGGTGTATTGTACAGATTCTGACATACTCCAGAAAGGAGTTTGTGTCATTTCTGCCAACTCTGTCAGACTTCTCAAACAGCAGTACACACTTTTCTTTGTAGCCCTCTAAATACAAGTTTGCTGTTATTTATATGAGGGCACACGTTTCATGTAGATCTGGCAATCTCAGGACTTTTTTTGTGGCTTGTTTTGGCCTGAGATGCTTTTAGCTTGTTTTAGGTGTGACCATTTTCTAACGATCAAGTGTCTTCATCATAAAAGCTATTATGAAAACCTGCTATTTTAAACTGACTAAGTTTTAATATTTTAGCAGTTGCAAGGATACTACAGGGTACTGAAATACCATATTGAATTTACTTACTAAAAGGAAAAGACTGCAGAAAGTTCACCATTGAAAACATGGAAGGTCTTTTTTTTTCTTTTTTTTCCCTATTGTGTTTTACTCTGATAGCAGAGATTGTTGTGCTTTGTCGTCATTATCATTATGAACTAAAGTTAACCTGTACCTAAAGTACACAATTAAAACCCTTTTGTCGTGGAGCATAACAAAATATCATTGGACAATTTGCCTGCTTTTTATGAAGTGTTATATATGCATGATTTCTGGAATTAACCAGTGAATATACTCAGTATTTTTATTCATTTGTTGCATTGCTATGAAGTGCTGAAGTTAATTTTTCTTGTTTGTTTTTGTTTGTTTGTTTGTTTGTTTTTCTATCAGATACATGGAACAGCTCAAGCTTCTATGAAATGCTGATAATTTTTTCTTAACATTGATGGAAAACTTTGATCCTTCTGAGTGCTGAAAAGTGTTGGCTTTAGTATTTGAAAGTGAGCACTGAGAATCCTTCACCTTCACAAAAATAGAGCAGTTTTTGCCTCAGAGAGCAGTCGCCCAGGGGAAGCAATAACTCTTCCTTTCTTCCTTACTTATACCCGTGGGCAGTAAAAGAGTGGAGTGTGTGCACAACCTGGGCTGACCTAAGCACGGAGGGAAAGGAACATAATTTCCGATGAGTCGAGCAAATTCTCGCCTCCTGATAAAGGCTCCTCTCTGGAGTAGAACTCCATTATGTCTTTCTGAGGCACGATTCTTCCTCAAAACTATTTAAATGAGAATGACATAAATTTATGCACCATTCTTCACTTTCTTTCCAAGCGAGCACACTTCTTCTTTGCAGATTGGCAAGAAGAGCTTAAGGCTTTGCAAGTCAGCCTCCTATTTGGAAAAGAAATTACATAAAGTCACATATCCTCCTACAGATTTATTTGTCAACTATGCACAATTCTTCAGTACTTCTGTGCTGGTGGTAAGAAACAACATGTGAAACCTCTGTTTCAGTATAACTCGACCAAAACTTTTAAGCTATGGATGTAAGCAGCGAGAAAGATGACCTGGTTAGAGAAGAAAGTTACTGAACAGAAGAAAATGTCTTCTGAAATACTAACAGAGAAAATGCCTACCAGCCTGGGAACTAAGCCTGTGAATCAGAACCATCTTTGAAAAGTGCAGCTGGCATCTCTGAAGTACAGCTGGGTACCTAGGAACCAGAGACATCCTGGGATAACATCGGTAAGTGTAAAAAGGAGGAAATATAAGGGCAACTTACCCTCTGAAAAGGGGAAAAATAGTCTGGAAAAAGGGGAAAACATCCTGAGAAAGTAAGAGTCTGTAACTACAAGAACAGGAAAACAGCCTGGAAACATAGAAATCAGTCTGAGAGTATAGAAAACAGTATAATCTATTGGCTGTCCCAGGTGAAAAATATAAATTAACAGCATGTATTGGCTGCTTGAAGTTGTGATGGTCAATGCCATTTTATGTCTCTGTGATATAAAAATTACTTAATTTTTGCCCAAAATGGACTTTCTGTCTTTGAGAACTTCCCATGCTGCACATACTGCATTAAAGTGGAGAAATTTAGAAAGTAAACTCTGTGTCAGTGTGTATTATCAAGTCCTGTGAACCCAAGGCCGGGTCTCTGCACCCGCAGGCTGGGTAATCCCAGGCAGGTCTTGAGAGCTACATAGCCAAAGCCAAATATTTCTGCACTCCTGGATAAGGTAGCTGGCCATACCTGTCTAACAAAGGAGAAAGATGATGGAGCTGGGACTGTAAGATCTGAGACAAAAACTGATGATTCACACATGATAATTTTCCTTTGTGTCACCTAGAAGATTAGCAGAACTGGGAGCAGTGACTGTTCCTGCCCATAGACATAGCCGTAGCCCACGTGTTATAATGTCTCATGATGGTGGTCATACTAGGTTCTCAGGGCTCTGGACTAACAAATTGAGCATAGTCCACTTTCTGTTTTCGTCTGCTCAAAGAATTACACTATTTTGATAATGCTAACATCTGAATTTCACCTTTGGCCTTATCCAAGTCCATAGTATTCTAAAAAAACTACCTGTTCGCTCAGAGCAGGCCCACATTGCATAGTATAAATTAGCGCCGACATAACCTAGCTCTAAACAGGTATAGATGTGTTGAAAATAATTTTAAGCAATAGGGAAACAATATTAGCATTAAGGAATGTAATTTTCACTATTTTTGAGATCTGAGAAATCTTAATCAATATAAGAGTATACTGAAAAATATTTGTATTATGAGAGTGGTAAGATTCAAGCTTTACACGGCTATGTTGTAGAAGCACATGTGATAGGCAACCCAAACCTTCCTACCAGGCAGATGGAGAGAAAGAAGTAAATTTAGGGCAACTATTCATAAGACTTAGTTCAGACAACTACTTCAGGATTAAAAGACACTTGCTATAAATGTTCCTACTTTTCTCTGCAGACTAGGAAACATAAGATGGCTAGTTTAGATGTAGGCATTTGCATCTCACAGGTGATATCTACTGCAGATGTGGTTTTGGGTTATTTCCTTATCCATACATACAGAAACATATATACTGGCAAACAAGCTAATTCTTTTCTATTTCAAACTGGGCAAAGTCAGAGTGCTAGCTTAAATAAAATAGTGAAGAAAGAACTGACAGATAATCAAGATTAATGAATCTTGAGGCTTTCAGGTAATTGCTAATCCATTCTCACAGATGGAATGCGTTTGTCCAAATTATGAATTATATGTCCAGAAGTTTGGTCAAATTTGCTTCTGGACCCAGACTCCAGAAAGAAATGTTATGAAGCCAGGTTATTTACAACATGAAGTATTTTATTGTTTCAGCAAGAAAATACTCATGATGTAAACAAATTTAAGGATATATTTACAGTGGAGTTCTCAAGAGTGTTCAAGATTGTTCCTGACTTTCTCATAATGTAAAAAAGTAAAATTTGCGTTGACCTCCACAGGTGAGTTCAAGCCAGTAGTAAGTACTTAAAAATCTCAGCACTAAAATAGGGTAAGTGTTAAAAATTAAAAGTTCAGTCTAAAATGAGGTTTCCTTGAGAGTTACTGTAGTTTGAATTACTATAATAATTTGAATTTTACACCTTCCAGTTATTTCTAAAATTCACTTGAATTATTCTCAGCACATTTCTTACCAATCTTATTATGAAGTCATGGGAACAGATTCATATCCACAAATCCAAATGCTTTCCACCTCACTTTAATATTGAATAGCATTTGGTTATCTAAGCCTAGATCTGTACTTGTAAATTAAAAGAGACCATGTACTCCAGCTATAAGACTAAATGGGATAAAAAGGCTCAGTCCAGAACAGTTTAGGATGAGTGTTTCCTCCCCTACAAACAAGTAGCCATATTACTGGCTGAAAACAGTGCCTGTATCAGTCATTGTCAGTTAAAAGATTTGTTGGAATAAGGTAAAACTGTAGGAAAAAAAATGTGTTAAACCATACAGGGTTGTTTCTGTCTATTATAAAATGATCATCTATGAAAAGACTTAACTCCAGTGCCCAATCAGCTATGTATGAACATGAGACCCTGCACACTGTAGAGGTTGCACTCTGGCCATGCTTAAAGACTGAATTTGCATGCTTACAGTATTTCAATGATAACTGTGGGCTGACATTTACATAATTTAGACATACCAGGGGAACTTTCACCATTTAGATCAGGCTTATGATATACCTGTTCTGAAAAACGTACCTAGAAAGACCATAATAGGAGACCACATATATGAGTATATGAGATCATATTGAGTCCCATGATTCTCTGGCTGGATCCCCACCTTGCCCTGAAATTCAAGCTCATTAGTCAAATTAATTTAGTTATCAGCAATCTCTCCTACCTATGCTTGCATTGTGGATGGTAAAACCTTTGAACAAGGAATACATTTTTTTTGTCCTTTAAAAGGTCATTTTTAGGCCAATGAAAAGACTTTAAATGACTAAATAGATTTTTAGATCAAGTCTACTGCCAAACACATTGTCCATACTTTCTAATAAAAAAAATAAAAAAGGCAAACCTATCCACTGGATGCTTACCAAATAACAGAGCACTCATCCTGCTACTGTGAGACACACTACGTGAAGTTAAAATTAATCCATATTTATCAAATTAATAAGAACATTTTTAGGATATTTAGATCCCATTTAAGAAAAACTTTCCCATAATTAATATTAATATTTGTTACTTTTGCTCTTATCTCTTCTTTTAAGTGTTAAGCTTAGGCTCTGTGGTTAACGCATGCATTTCTTATTATTGATAACACCGCTCTTGATTCTACTTTATAACTCAGTAACAATCTCTACTATTCAAATCTACATAATGCATTAGAAACAAAATGCATGCACATTCTTTTTTTAGGTTGATTTTTATACAAAAAAAATACTTCTGTCAGCTTTGATGTTTTATTTAACCTTTCATCTCTCCTGAGTGTGCTTCTAAGAGAAGAATGGGTTATTTATTATTTGAAAGACGAAGGTGGTATTGGAAGACTTGACTATTGCTCCTTCCTTCAGCTTCTATATGGCAATAAAAATTACTTCTAATGTCTTTGATGTTTCTCTGTGTAGTTTCAGTATCTTTGGTACTTTAGGGAATATATTCCTACCTGCATGCAAACTATTTCATTATATGCAGAGAAAGGTAATCTGATTTGCCTTTGGTAATTTTTCCCTTTATACTTCTAGGCATAAATTATTTTGATAGAGTTAACTGCCCGTCATTTAAAGAAAATATTTTGCTGTGACACTTTTGTTTCACACAGTATATTACTGCACAAATTATTTAGACTATTCAATTAAGTTATCACAGCATGCAATATGAAGTAAATATATTCAAAATAAAAATCTAAAACAACCTTTAAGCAGAGATTTTAGATTCAACTCAATAATGTAGGGAATTGTGCATCATTAAATGGATGACTGAATAGCTACATATTTAAAAGAAACTTAAATTCAGAATATGATATTCATAACTAGAGATTTGGTACGAGATCATTTTACAAATTAGGCTAATGGAGTAGTAAAAGTGAATGCCTTGTCTTCAGAGAAGTCTAAATCAGGATTATTAATGGGGAAAGACAAAAAGACTGACTTGTAGTGAAAGGAAAAGTTTAGGGTCTTCATCATTAAGGATAGGCTATGGCTAATAGATACACACAAGTAATTACTAAAATCAAAGAGAAAAATATCAGGTCTGAATTTCTTAACATAGCACAGCATCTCTTAATTTCAACAATCTAATAAATAAATAAGCTTTTAAAATTGTAGTAAATATATTGTATAAATTCGTACACTTTTTCCTGTCAAATAATCAGTAATTCTTGTGATACAATATGTTTTAGTAAGAGGGAAAGATTGTGTGGATAATGAAAATTCTGCAGTGAAAGATTATTTAAAGCTTGAAGAAATTATTATTTTTTTTTTCTACTAAAATACTGGAAAATAAACTGCACAAGTAATTTCATCCTCCTGAAAAGCAAGGCATCCGAAGCCACTAAGACTATGGAGAAATGTTTCAGATGTCATGGTAGACTTTTTAAAAATAACAAGTATTAATCCATGCTCCAAAACTGTCTAAAAAAATGTACTAATGGGGAATAGTGTATACTGCCAAAACCTACAACTGAAATTTGCTGTGAATAAAGAGTCAGCACACACAGAGTCACAACAATATCAGGAGCAGAGAGAAAAAATTCTGTGTTGGCAAAAGACGGGATAGCTAACTCACTTGTGTCTTCCACTGCAGAAAATGTGCTACAAAATGCCTCTTCATAACAGCAGTTAGGGTGAAATCTGTCTTGCTTCTTTTTAAGGTCTGTTGATAGCAGGAGAATTTCAGGAAAAGGTAATTCTTTTCATTGACCATAAAAGAAATTCTTTCCTTATGTGGAACTCATCTCTAGCGTGAAGAGCCTCTTCCAAATATCAAGAATAAATAGATATTATTATTCATAGCAGTAACTATTCTTCAACGTTGTCAGTGAATTCCAGCAGTGCACTTCCAAAACTGCTCTTATCTATCCTCTTATCTGCTCTTATCTATCTTATCTATCCTCTACTTCAGCCTTACCAAAGTCTGTGGTCCAACTGTATTATGTATTCCTCTTCCTATCATGAAGAAAACAGTTGACTGCCTCATCCGAAAAAACTGCAACCACACTTGGTCTTTGAGGGCTTATTCTGTAATTTTCTAACTGTCTCTGTGTAAGTAACTTAGAACTTCCTGTTCTGGCACATCTGAAGAAAAAAGTGTTTATCTTTAGTTGAAGTGTGTCATCTTACCTTCAGTGCTTCATACACTGTACTTTCCTAAGTGGCAGGAAACCTGATGTTTGATTCACCATGACTTCCTTTAGCCTTTCAAATCTGCCTGGCACTGCTTGACACTAATTATCTCCTTGGGCAATATGTTATCTAGTCACTAAGAATTTTTTGATGTCTTACTACTTTTGATTGTTTTCCATTAGAAAAATAAAATCTGTCCTGCTGACACAAACTACAACTGTGCAAACTTTGTATCTACCAGTAACATAATGCATTATGCAATTCTTTTTACTTACCAACTTGAGACTGGAAATCTGTGAAGATCTTTTTTTGTTCATATGAACATTTCAACAGGATGGACATATAAATTGGTGAGCTAAATAGTAACAGAGCACATAGAGTCTTCTGATATTTAGTACTCAAAGATATTTCTTTGTGAAACTCTTAAGGACTACAACTAACAGTGTGCAATCCTGTGATTTAGGTCATTCTTTTTTAGTGCAAGATTGATGTACAAAATGCTTCAAAACTCAAAGCTACTGAGAGCCTTCCAAAATCAACAATTTTCAGGCTGCTCCCATGAAAATCCTCCAAAGGCTCAGGAAACCTTCATTTATTATTAGGTGCTCCTCAAGTAACCCCCAAACCCATTGTTGTTACCATGCAGTAGCAATTACTCCAATATCTTCTGGACCAGCTTCCCCTGTCAATCCACATTCCCAGCTGCTGGGTAATTTACATTTGTCATCAACTATCTGCTAGGTGCTTCTCATTTCGTTTGCCTTTGTTAAAAACAGTAAGTTCCTTCAGTCCCTTATGATGCTGGCATTTCCCCCTTTCTTCCTTTCGATCCTTGTTACATCTGCCTAAATTAATCATCACTATGACAGTGTAAAAGGTCTCACTTTGAAAGGCCTAGCTAGTGGACATATTGCAACTTTTCCCATTAATCTCTCCCAATCAACTACTGTCTATCTTCAGGATCCTAACTTACTTTTTTCCTTCTTTTTAGCCTTTTTCTCCATCCTACTGAGACTACTCAGCACTTAATATATTAAATCTTGAGACACTTGTGTTCTAAAACTATTACATAAAATGAAGATATGCATGGAACTGGATCTGAAATATTAACTTTAGATATAGTTGCATAATCAGTTAACCTGGTATGAGTGTAGACTACCAGGAAAAGGGTGGCTTCTTTCCCTCTCTTCCCTCATTTCACAATCCCTCTGCTTTCTCAGAAATCATAAGGTCAGATGGTGATCAATCAGGGAATCTAACCCAAGACACATAATGCAAAATCCAGTTATTTATGAAGCAAATCAGTTCCTTCTTGCCCCTTTCAAGGTCATCCAAATACTCAAATCTGCACAGCAGGGGCACTGAGGGCATCTAGCTGGGAACGGAAGGGAAGAATGGGAGTGCCTTTTTCAGCAGCAACCATATTAAAGGGAAACAGGGTGTATTGTGAATCTTTTTTTTGCGACATACTGGTGTCAACACTTTCATCACAATCACTTCACTCATTTAAGTACAAAAGCCCACAGATTTCATACATGAGTACCCTCACTGGCTAATGTACTGTAAATCGTTATTTTCATTTCACTCACAATGGAATGCAGGATCCAAATTATCTCCATACTGTATATTAAACAATAGGTTAAAATTACTTTTTAGTGGCTACCTACTGAATCAAGAAGAGAAATCATAGAATCATAGAACCATAGAATGGTTTAGTTGGAAGGGACTTTAAGGATCATCTAGTTCCAACCCCCCTGCCATGGGCAAGGACATCTTCCACTAGATCAGGTTGCTCAAAGGCCTTTCCAACTTGGCCCTGAACACTTCCAGGGATGAGGCATCCACCATTTCTCTGGGCAACTTCTTCCAGTGCCTCACCATCCTCATGGTCAAGAATTTCTTCCTGATATCTAATCTAAATCTACCCTCCTCCAGTTTAAATCCATTGCGGCTTGTCCTATCATTACACTCCCTGAGAAAGTATCCCTCTCCAGCTTTCTTGTAGGCCCCCTTTTAGGTACTGGAAGACCACTATAAGGTTTCCCAAGACCCTTCTCTTCTCCAGGCTAAACAACCTCAACTCTCTCAGCCTGTCCTCATAGGAGAGGTGCTCCAGCCCTCTGATCATCTTTGTGGCGCTCCTCTGCACTCACTTGGACAGGTCCATATCTTTCTTATCCTGGGGGCCCAAGAGCCGAAAGCAATACTCCAGATGGGTTCTCATGGGAGCGGAGTAGAGGGAGAGAATCACCTCC
>NW_009622417.1:2169-2465 GCF_000690535.1 Cariama cristata | reverse complement strand
TGGAGGTGTTGGTTGATGAGAAGCTCACCATAGCCCAGCCACACGCGCTGGCAGCCTGGAAAGCCAACCGTGTCCTGGGCTGCATCCAAAGCAGTGTGCCCAGCAGGTCGAGGGAGGGGATTCTTCCCCTCTACTCCGCTCTGGTGAGATCCCCCCTGCAGTACTGCCTTCAGCTCTGGGGCCCCCAACACAAGAAGGACATGGACCTGTTGGAGCGAGCCCAGAGGAGGCCATGAAGACGATCTGAGGGTTGGAGCACCTCTCCTGTGAGGACAGGCTGAGAGAGTTGGGGTTGC
>NW_009622417.1:0-1927 GCF_000690535.1 Cariama cristata | reverse complement strand
CCCATCCCTGGAAGTGTTCAAGGCCAGGTTGGATGGGGCTTTGAGCAACCTGGTCTGGTGGAAGGTGTCCCTGCCCATGGCAGGGGGCTTGGAACAAGATGGTCTTTAAGGTCCCTTCCAACCCAAACTATTCTATGATTCTATGAAAGTCCATATATTAAGCCATTTGCTGTCACATTGCTTTTGCTTATTGAAACTAATTAACATTCTATTTCTGTAAGAATTTAGACATCTGCACCATAGCTTTTTGGGGACTGATTTTTAAAAGTATAAAAAGATAATTTTAGGAAGGAACTTAACAGCTCAGTGCTTTTTGAAAGGAAAGAATTACAGAAAACTCTGAAACACTGTAATTAAAAATTGCTCTTATCTTGGGGCAAGAGCAAAGCAAAGATAATAAAGTCCCTACTAACATAGGAAATTGTGACATAATTTTAAAAGGCTTTGCTACAACGTCATGATGATAAATGAAAAAATGGAAGTACAAAGAAAGAATTGTGTCATTGGTTATCAAAAAACTTACCTATGTCTCTGAAGAGTAGTGAGCTACGGATGGGGCAAGCCTAGAGAGAAGCACAGGGATACTATCCACTACATGTCCTGTCTCAAGAACACTAGTACTAAAAAGTACCTGTCTGCTGCAATGATGCATATACGGTAGGTCCAGAAAGCCAGGCACAGCATGAAAAAGGGAACAGCATTTTTGGATGTCACTTGGAATCCATGGAAAGCCAGTTGTCTTGGGAGCTGAGTAGTCTCCAAAAGGTGACGATCCGGAACAAGAAAGAATCTCAGGAGAGCTTATGCAAGAAGTTCATCTGAAACACTACAGGCAAGAATGAAGCTGGGCCACTGTGAAGGAAGCCCCATGACGACAGCCCCGCTGAGGCCACAGCATTTTGCTAGCAAGGCTGGAGAACTCTCATTTTCACTGTAGATCCAAGGACACAGGAGCCTTAGAGCTCTCAGAGCTGCCCCCACCACGTCTGACCCCCCAGGCACAGCAGGCAGGAGGGGTGTGAGACAGTGCGTGGTTGGAGCCATGCAGCTGCTTACTGTGACTCTGACAGGGAGTCCCTTTGGAGACCAAGTCTGACATGGTGCTGAGACAGAAGCAGAGGCTCTGAGCTCTTACAGAGCAGCACTTTAGTTCAGGAAGATATGAAAAGGTGAGACAGCATGAAGTGATCCACTCACTCAGCAGCAGTGATCTATACAGAAGGGACAGCATCATATTTATAGGTTGAACTTGTCTAGCTGCAGTTTCAGAAATTTGATTTCTTTCCTAACTTTGTCTCATTTGACAGGAATTTAAGGCTTTAAATTAACCTTTCTCATTATCTTCTGATCAATAAGCTAGAGCTCCTTCAGCTGCTTTGTATAAAGCAGGTTTTCAGAGCTCATCCCCTAAAACACTTTTTTGCAATCACTGTTTCACAAGACGCTATGCCCAGTTCTGAATATTTTGGGTTTTGCCTAGATTTCTAATGATGCTTCAGCTAGGTTAAAATACATGGAGCTGAATCCATCTCATTTATATTCAGACTTCCATTGTATTGGAGATGATTATCTAGACAGCCTTAATAGTCAAGAGAGAAAAACAAAATACAAACTAGAACTGTAGAAAGTCACAGTTGGCAGCAATCTGGTAATTGCTTCACCACCTCGCACCATTTGCGCTCTGCCACACTTCCAACTGGCCTCTATGTGCAAGTGAGAATGTCTTCCACACAAACCACTCTGAAGGCTGTGGCAGTTGTGGCCACCTTGGCTGCCATTTACTGGGCTGGCTTTTGCTGGAAAAGCTCTGAGAGCTCTTGGCTTAGCGATGCCTTCCGCAGGTCAAGTACTTTCGTCCTTCTCACAGGAACGGCTACTGGCACTCTGCTCACGGGGTGGGAGGAGGGTGTGCGGGTATCCTTCCATG
>NW_009622416.1:0-19920 GCF_000690535.1 Cariama cristata | reverse complement strand
TACTATAATATTATATATTATCTATACTGTATTGTTGTCCATACTGTAACAACACTGATATGGTGACTTTTGACCTAAATAATGCAATGGGACTTTTTTCCATGTCATTTCAGTCCTCTCCAGCAAATGATCTTTCTGTGGGTGTCAACATAGATGTGTGTTTTGGAGCCAGTCATACCGATGCTTTTTAGAGTCAGCAGACAGAAATGGGCAGCTAGGTTGTAGTACACGCAATTTATTTTAGCTCTCTATTTTAGGATGAGATGCATCATGCTCTAGATATGCCTTTTTCCCCTCCCCTGACCATTGAGTCTAGACTTACAGATCAGAGGTCAACACTTAGATAAGTAAAATACCCAAAGAGTCAAGATGAATCACCCTCCCTCTGGGTTGAAACCTTTGCCCCGCTGCAGTGAATAAGGTTCTGCCATTGACTCTGATGAAACCAGAATCTCACTTATCACTGCTCTGTCTCCATTTCAGCCGCCCTGCTGTACGACAACATACCACAATCAACAGGCCAAGAATCAACAACCTTTTGATGCTGTGGGCCTAGCCTTTTCCAGCTTACCAGCTAAGCATATTGTCTGAAACCCGATGGGAAGAGGGATAAGCTGCTAGCAATAACAACTTCCCTTGGCTAAGGCCATGGTTCCTACAGAACTGAAACTCAGAGAGACAAGAATAGGGAGTCAGGGCCTAGGTTAAAACATCACGGCTCCCAAGAGCAATAATCCAAACCTTTACACCTCAGCTGGAACTGCACACCCAGGAAGCTTGCAGTGCTCATCCTTCTCCTTCCCCATTACAGGAACATTCACCAACACAACTTTCTAATCGACAAGAAGCTGGCTTTTGGTAGTTCTTTAACTGGAGCATCTTAAACCCAGCAGTGAATGAAACAAACAGGGACTTTCAAGGCAGAGCCATTTTTGTGACAGCCTTCCAAAAAACCAATAGGACATACTCATTTTTCTCAAATCCCAAATCCCTTTTCTTATTCTCCCCAAATTTCATTATCAAAGCTTATGTGGATGGTGTTGAGCATAAGACATTTTTGAAGACTGGTGTCTAAGGAAAAAACCTAGAGTCAGAAGAAGGAAAAACGGTTTTCTAATGAAGAAGTTTGATGTGCTATTCAGGAAAAAGAAGCTATGGGATCACAGTAATAGACTATTTTCAAACAAAATTTCATTGCCTTTCACTCTGTTAATTATGCTTCAAATTGCCCTAGATGGTGCCAGAAGCAGTCTTAGAAGTAGAATAAATGATGATAATAACACCAGTTTGGTTTTGTGGAGCCTCCATAACTGGGTGGCACCTAAATAAAAGCATCTAAAGCGCTCCAAGCCAATTTGCGGTTTGGTTTTGGATTCATTTACAATTTGGTTTGGCTTTCAAACAGATCTAAGTATGATTGGGGCAGGGTATGAGAACACAGAGCCCTCTTATTTCTGTGGGGTGGGCAAGGATTTTTATATATTACCATCACTGATTCGTGGTTGGCCTCTTCTTTTGGCTGTTAAATTTAATCAAGTTTATAGAACTGTTGGTTGCTGAAAGCACTGCTGGAGTTAATGATGCTCTGCATATGTATACATCTAGGCTTGTGCAGATGTGACTGCAGAATCAGGCCCAGAATTTGGATAGTCTTTAAGTACATACAGAACAGAATACGGTCACATTTACTAAAATACAAGACTGGTAGCTTAAATAAGTGCTGACTGCCTTAACAAGGTGACCCAGGAGAAGTCATCCAAAATACCATTTTAAGTCTTCCACAACCTAGTCGTTTCACTGCACAGCTTTCTATCAAGAATTTGCAGGTAATGAAATCAGGGGAAAGTACTGACAGCTATATGAGCATTTAAGCCGTATGCATTTATAAGAGGCTTAAATAAGGAAAATTAAAACTAGAGTGGCATATCAGACAGAGTTTAGTGTTTTTGACAATGTTTAAAATATTAATAAGACCCTTATGATTTATGAAATCCCTTAAGATGACTGGGGTATGAAAAGTGACATGATAACAACATGCCTGGTTCTAGAGTTTCTTTATGCTGGAAGCCATACTTGTAGGGGCACATACCAACTTTCTAAAAATGTAACTAGGTCAGGTTACACAATTCTCAGAAGAGGAGGTGGTTATTGTTTATTGTATTTAGGTCTGCTTTGATTGTCTTTGTCCTGCACCTTCCATCTTGCTACTTAAACTGAGAAAACGAGGACTCCAAGAGGTCTGTCCAGCCCAAGTACAGGGGTAAGAGCTTGGCAAGACCCTGAACCTTGATACTTTTTCTTTCAATTTAAAATACATGTGTAGGTATATGTGAGAGTGCATCATTTATGTTTTAACACATGCACACACACAACTTACTGAACATTCATGGTCTCAAGTTTCCCAGATATCCCTTTTCTAAATATCTTAAGGACAATCACAGCATTTCAGAAATTATGTTTCAAAGAAGGATCACAGGGATTATTAAGGGAGAGAGAACACATCCTGTGATATGAAAATAGGAGACGTTGGCTTATTCAGCCTCATAAAACAAAGGCAGAGAAAGGTATCATGGCCCTACATAACTATGTCCGTAGAGCATAAGATCAAATTGCAATAAACTGGTTATGAATAAATGTGGTTAAAGCTAGAAAAAGGTTTTTAGCCGTCTGAAGAGTGAAATTCTGTAAGCTGCTTCCATGTGAGGCTGGTGGTGACAGGATGCCTAAATGGCTTGCAGATGGATTTTGAGGGGATTAGGGAAGGGACTGATTAATTTATAGAGAAAAAAATTCCAGAAAATATGTTTCTGATGCACATCTGTAGGTATCCAGTGTATTGGTACATACAAGGGAGTTTGAAAGGGGAATGTATCTCTGTTTGGAGCATATTTATACCAAATTAACTTCAAGCTTTCATTGCTTGTGGTGGCCAGGAAGAATTATTCACCCTTCTGCCCTTGTTTCTGATATTTTCCTCCCTCCGCTGAACAACTGGAGACTGGCAGTAAGAGATGCAGACACACTCACGCTTCATACCATTACCTTCCCTTCAGTCTCTAGTTGGCACGTCCCATGGGCACTTATGAAACAGCACAGGTTTTTCCTTCAGGTCATACTGGCAGGTACCCTACTGGGTTTCCCTCTTTCCTCAGAAGCAAAGGTTATTAGTTAGTTTTTTTGTCACCTGGGAGTTGTATTTTGCACACAATCTCATTTTGCAACGCTCTTGATCTCTCACGTTATGATCCTATGGCGCATTATAGCATGGCTTTTGACCTGCCACTACAAATCTGTATTTTTAGAGGCTAATAAGTGTTTTGTTTGCAATGATGACAGGAACGGAAGGTCTGTGCACTCCTGAACTGGTCATCTCTCTCATGGTTGCAACTGTGGGAGATTAGCCTCAAAGGCAGAAGGTGGTTCTTTCCAGCCTGATGTTCCTGAATACCATTACAAACTATTATGAAAGACATGCATATCTATGAACACAGGGACTGGAAAAAAGTCAACAGACAAGTCTTTTTGGCTTGGGTGACATTCAATAATTGCATTTGAGAAAACAGTTGAAAACAGGTTTAGCATCGATTTGACCGAATTAAGTAGAACGTCCAGTTCCTTCCTCACTTCGGCCCCTCCGCGGGCACTTTTCATCCCAGACATTTCAGGGCTTTAGCTTTGAAAAACACATAAAGGGAGATTAAACAGACAGCTATCTGGCAGGCAAGAAACACACCAAGTGGAACAGTGATAGGAAGTAGAAAAGGGGAAGAGAAGTCTGGCTTGGGGAGAGAAGACAATGAGGTTGGAACTGCAGTACCCTGAGGAATGGAAAGGCCAGGAGGATCCTGGCATTTTGTGATGGGCCTCTATACAAAACCACATCTCCTTGATCTTCAAAGAGTCAGAGGAGCGGCAGCTAGTTTATATTCAGAGATACGCTTTGAAACAGGTACGTTTCATTTTAGTGTTAGGAGAAAGCAACAGAGAAGTTTTCTTACCAAGACATGAAAAATCACCCAAAGCAAAGATCAAAACTCTAGCCCTTTCTCTCTCTGTCCCATATTTACTCCTCTAGAGGACACTGTTGTATAAGAGCAGATGCACAGTAAATGCTAAAACCCACCTTTTCTTTTTTTTCCTTTAAGAGAGAAGACCCATGAATGTCTGGTATTCCAGGAAAGTATCACTCCTGTATGATTTCTGCAGCACACGTATATGTTTCTTGGGCCTGAGAACTTGCTGAAGCTCTGGGCAGGCTTCACCTCTCTGTAAGAGGATGCTGCCATTGCCATCACTAACCCATCCATGGAGCCGCCATATGTACAACGCAACGGTGCCTTCTCCTTCAAAGCACCTCGCCATCCGGGGGGGATTGGGTTGGGTGCAGTGCTTAGTCCTTCCTCTGTGCTTCCCTTTCTAACTTAAAAACCAGCACAATGACCACATAATTGCACCACGGAAAGAAACATTTAGAATTCATTAATGGGGGAAGGAAAACAAAAGAAAAAGCCTGTAGCTTCCTCAGATATTAGGATGGAAATGGGGTAGATGCTAACTTGGGTACAGCTCTTTAATGACTGAATAAATAGCAGTAATGAGGCAGTTCCAAAGTTTATCAGACGACTGTATTCATTTGCTCTAAATATCATATTTAGTGATTTGTGCTGATTCTTCAGTTTGTGGGATTAGTTACAGTTCATTGTAAGTTCTAACTGTATTTCCATGTACTGTGTTAAGACCTGATTCAAGAGTAGTTTTATTTGATAAAAAACAGATGTTCTTAAAAGAGACTCTCTCCTTCGCAGTACAAAACATTATTCTTAGCAATTGTATGTACCTTACAAAATTAATAAGCACAGCATCTCTCTGCGTGACATATGACATTATTATATTTTTCCCTGTTGAGGGACTTTTAAGCTGTTGGGGTTACGACCTCTGTGCCTTATGAGAAATGGAGAAGCACATGGTTCTAATTTTATCTTCAACCCTGCCCTGCTGCTGACATGTATGTTTACAATACGATTCATCTGTTGACCCTTCACTCACATTTAAAATATTAGCTAACATTTTTCGGTCCCAATCACAACGGTGCATGGCGATTAGCTTTTAAGACCAGTTGTTTTCTTTATTGCCTTTTGACATGCACATCTTATCCGAGAGCCCTTGACTGTTTTTCTAATTTGAAAACAGCACCAGCCACAAAACCAATTCCAGTTTGTCTGGACGCTTCTGCTCTCGTTATGACGCAGGGCACTTCAGATATTTCAATACACGATATCACCCTACTCGCAGAGGAGATGGGAAACATCCTGAGCTGGTTAGAGATATCCCCGAGGAGCTGCCTGGCTCCAAGCCTGCGCTTGGCCGCCCTTCAGTCCCCAGCCCAGGCGGGTCTGGTTGAGCTCAGCTTAACGCGTGTCCCGGGGGACAGAGTCTGTCCCCCAAGTCCTCCCGCACAAGGCTCCCTGGAGACAGCAGCTGGATCCCGCTATAGGCAAGTCAGGAAGAAAACCCTTCCAGAGAAAGCAAGCCCTTTCCCCGGTCCGTGTCGGGTGCTGAAAGAACACACGCTTGCTTTTCAGCATGAAGTGAAAAAAAGTGCAACCAGATAAGGCTGACTTTTTGAAGGGGGGGGCCCTAAAAAATGAGCGTGCTGTTTTTCTCCACTCTGTTTTCCCTTACATCTGAAGGAAGGTGAAGGAAAAAGGAAAGGGGGGTGAGGGGAGAGAGAGGGAGAGAAACAATCTCATTTTCTTTTTAATAAGGGGAAAATTTTAATGAGAAAAATAACAAGTATTTTCCTTCTAAATTAAAATAACATAGAAAAGTTCAAAAGATACCCTTATCACTTGAATCTCTCCAAGATTTTTTTTTATTTTAAATTATATTTTTAAATTTTAATCATTTACATCAGTAATGTATAATGTGCTCTAGTAACATGGTGATGAAAAGAACATAGAGCACTTTCACTTATATAAAGCAAAATTATTTACTTGATTATTTTCACCATACTGTATTAAATGAGCTCATATCAATGTGTGCCTTAGCCTAAACTGCATAATAGGGCATCACATTCATCATTTGTTCAGTTCAAAATATTTTCATAATTCTGAAGCTCAGTACTCTCAGTTGCCCTACAATCCGCTGTCCCAGTAGGTATTTTTCAATGTGTTTATTGATGTATTTGGCTTCCCATAAAAATTCTGTTAAATAATTTCCAGGCCTGAAATGTACCAAGCTTATTCCACTGCTAAAGAGACCTTCAGAAGTGTTAATGCCTTATTTTCAGGGAGTGAGAGCAGCGTCTCTTTTCCATGGTTGTGATGGGAAGACATTTCAATAAAAACTAGGCAGATTCAGGATTACCCTGTTTCTTGGAGGATATCGCAGCTGTAAGGCAGGCTCTGGAAACACCTGGTTCCTGCAGGTTTCAACCATCACATATATGTCCTCAAAAACCTTGAGAAGGGCTGAATAACAAGGTAGGGGAAGGACAGAGAGAAAAAGGCTTTAGACAGCTGTAGGCTACAGTTATTGCTTTGTACTATGGAAAAGAACCAGCAGAGAAAACTGAAGAAAGATGCGATCTTCACCCTAATGAGCACAGAAGTATGCCTAGACACCACGGAGACATTCTTGTGTACAGCTATAATCTCATGATAACTGCAGAGAGATTTCCTATGCTATATATTCGGTTAATCCTGTGCAACCTCAGGTTGTAATTTGGTTATATACATACAAATATCCACATGTATTTTTGTTTAATAGCAACCGATGTACTCCCAAGCTACCTTCTAAGAGTCCAATCCATAAATAATCCTGTTGAAGTGTTGAAGTCACTGCTGTTCACAGTGAGTTGATATTAGCTGGAGAACCAGACCCTAAAATCGTCTTTCTTCATCACTCCTATAATTCCTTTAATCTTCGCCCCCCCCCCCCCCCCCCCCTGGCTTCAATTGCCAGAACGGCAGATACCGGCCAAGAGACTTGGCAACCCTGTGTCTCAGAAGCCAATGCCAATGGCAGTTGGGGGAGCAGCACTGGTGTTCAGCAGATTTGGCTTTTTTCCTTTGAGTAATGAAGACATCATACTGCTTCTGCCCTCCCATCCCCATAACCTCTGATCCTGGATGTGGAGTCTCTGGGCATGAAACATGGAGCCTCTCACTGCTGCATAAAATCAATCAAAGCCAATGCCACCAGGGAGGCTATTACTTGCCATGTTGGCAATTCACTAATCGCTTCCATTATCACGCTGGCGAGGAGGACAGATGGACGTAGCACTCCCAAGTCAGCTGCAAACTGTGATCAGTTTCCACATACAACTATTTCAAAAAACTTCTAACGTAACCCATCTTTTTGTGTTTGCATCTTTGGCAGAATTTAAAACTGCATCATTAGCACGTTGGATCTGTGCCAGTTAGACAGGCATGACAAAGTCACATTTTTCCCTTCAATAGTTGGGTGCAACTCAGCTTTTGAAGAGAAAAAAACAATCCATAAATTCACCAGCTCAAAATTATACTGTAATTTATTAAACTGTCACTGTAGGAGGTTGGATTTCCTGCCTTCATTTCCACCAATACATAGCAATGCAAGTAGAGTACTTGAAGCTTTCATAATGCCTGCTTGCTCACAATTCCTATAATCTCGTGACAAGAGAGCTGATAGATTTGTTGCATAATAGTATCAAGAATGGTCAAATAATTAAAACATGGCCATACAAGTATTCTTTACATGCTTAAAGAAGAGGATCAATAGCAGTAAGGCATAGCGATCACACAGCCCTTTGCATCAAAGCCTTTTATATTGTACCTTTTCCATGATTTCTGAGCGCACCATGGAACTACTCATATTTTATCAATAAGGAAAAAGACACAGAAATTTTTCAAACATGACAGCTTTTCTAATGTGACAATGAATGACGAAGTACAAGAAAGAAAATCTAGTACATCTCAGCTCTCAGTCCTCTGCTTTTTGCTTTCCACTCTGTCACTGCACTCCCATAGCCATAACTTAACGGACGTTTTACTCCTCATGCAACAGTTTACAACACTGAAGCTACTTCCTAGAGTAGTTCATGGGAACTTACAGCTTTAAGCTGTGGAAAACAGGTGGAAAAACTACACCAACAGTTACTTCTACTATCTTTATAGTTACTTTCTTTATGCCAGAAGTCTTCGACTGCTCTGGGTCCGATACAAATCTGTATTTTTGGTACTTGGAAGAAGAACAGGCTCTTCACAGAATCACAAAACCACAGAATCAATGAGGTTGGAAGAGACCTCTGGGATCACCGCGTCCAACCTTTGCCCTAACACCACCATGTCAACTAGACCACGGCACTAAGTGTCACCTCCAGTCTTTTTTTAAACACCTCCAGGGATGGGAACTCCACCACCTCCCTGGGCAGCCCATCCCAATGCCCAATGACCCTTTCTGGGAAGAAATGCCTCCTCATTTCTAAGACATAACAACATCTTCTCATAACAACATGAGCATGAAAGTCACCACATAGGACCCTGCAAGATGACTGAGTGCTTTTGTGGATGGCTATGATACAGAAGGAGAGGCTGATGTAAATGAATGCGAACACTTACTTCTCCTCCATGAACAAGGCTACCAATGTCAGCACAGTTTTCAAAATGTCAAAGAGAGCTGTCTGCATAAACTGAGTAAAAACATTATACAATGTACATTCCAATATAAAATAAACTACTTCTCATATGTAAAAATTTGCCACTCGAAATAAATCCTGTTAAGAAAATCCCCATTTTTGCTTTAAAAGAATCTACTTGTTTATGTTCACCAACTCTTTAGAAGATGGAGTCTTTCTAGCTTTGTAGTCATGTGAACCAACTCCTAGAAAGAAAGATCTTCATACAGATCATCTCTCCAAACCTCCCCTCCTCTGATGCTGACGAGCACCACTAAGCATCATGTATCACTGCTGATCCATGAGTTCATTTCTGTTCCACTGTAACACGCATATTTATGTGATTAATAAAAGGTGATTAGTAAAACACATAAGAAGCCACGTTTTGCTCACTTTTTATGTCAGCCTCATGGTTTCAGGGCTTCTGTGGACGAAGTTTCCTGGGAAGACACTGTATATGGTGGTGCTGTAGCAAGCAAAGCGATCTGCAAGAACATGCTTTGTAGTCACATTGGCTAAGGCCCAGCGTACCCAGAACTAAAAAGCCAGGTGGGGCTGTTTCATCTTACGTCTTTATGCTGGTTGTGTTTCCTTGTTGTCTGCCTCTGGTGTACAAATCGACAGTACCTTACAGTCACTCACACAGATTTACTCGCACCACGTAGCATACCCCCAGTTACATCTGATTTGAAATCGACACCGCATGCTTCAAGTCTGAGGCTTAATCCATTAAACCAGGCCTTTTTGATTTCAAGTTGGTAAACCCAAACCAGACCTGCAGGGCCTTCTTTGAATAAGCCCTCCAAACAGAGTCCTTCTAAGGGGAGCTGAGGGAAGTAACGTGCAAGGGTGGGTTCCTGGGTGCTGCAGGGAGCCAGGAGCAGGGAGGGGAGATGGGCTGGAGCGGGGACCCCAGGGCTGGAGTGGGGACCCCAGGGTTGGAGCAGGGATGGGGCTGCAATGTCAGCAGTGACACCACAGCAGGCTCTGGCTGGGAAGAGTGCACTTGTCCTCTTGTACTCGTAGGGGGATTACTGAACAATCCAGTATCAGTTACTGCAGTAAGGCATATAAGATTAGACCTTTAGTGGGGATCAATGTTCCTCATTAAGCCAATATATTAGGGGTTAAGACTCATCCTTCTGTTTCTCATGCACTCTTGACAGCTTCTCATTGCTACGAACCTCCTCTTTGCTCCCACTGCCAGTCAAGAAAAGGACATACAAGACTCCTACAAGCTGCTGACCTATTTAATTGCTTCTTGGCCGTGGCTGAAAAGCCTGACATACTGAGCTGAGGTTCAGCCACATTGCTACAACATGTGCAAGAGCATTCAAATGTATTTGACTCTTCAAATCAATCAAACATTATTATTTCTGATTCTTCTGACACATGTGGCATCATCATCATCAGTTCAACTCTTCTTCTGATCGGCTGCAGCCCACTGTTCTCCTCTTCGCACCTGGCTTCCAATTGATCTTTTTTTCTGGGATGGGACCCTTTCTTTACTCTTTTTTGTAAAAACTTAGTGAGAAGAGGGCTGGGCCTTGAGGTACTACCATAATTCAAATATTATGGTTAGTAGTAGTAATAATAAGAGCAACAAGAATAGGCATATATGTCACATTAATATTAGAAGCACTGTGTTGACAGTTTCACTTATGCAGAGGTAAACAGTGATGTTTAAAACCATAAAGAGTACGGGAAAATTAAGTGTATGCTGATTTAAAAGGAGCTTGCTTGAACTGTTACAGCACTGTGGAAGACATAACAAGAAATGCTTCAGATACTACACACACACAGATTTATGCAGACATACACTTTATCCATTTTTGTGTGGTGGATTTTCACAAAAATCCTTTGCTGAAATTCAGAAAACCATCAAGTTTTCCGTTTACTCAGATAAAACAGTTAGAAAACAGTAACTCTACCGAGGGTGATTTGAGCAGAGAAAGGAACTCAACAAAGTGAAAAAGTACTTTCAAATTCTAACTGTAGCAGATGTTGTTTTGGTCATTTCTAGCTGGCTGTGAAGTTAGAGCCCCAGAACTGTGGTTTCATATGTGGTTCAAGTGTTGGCTGCACTTACGCTGCGGGGAAAAAAAAAAAGGATGCTTGCATGCAGGACCTGGCATGCATTGTTTAAAAAAAAAACAAAACAAAACCCCAAACTGTGGCTGTCTTCAATTATTTTCCATTACAGCATTGTCTGCATATAATTGCTCCATGTTTTCCATTAAGAAGTGCCAAATAAATGAGTATGTTAGAGTATGGGACGTACAAATTCCACTGGTAATGCTGCCCTGTGTCAGTAAATAACATGAAACACAATCTCCCTTGACCTGTATGACGTTTTCATACAATTAATCTGCGTTTTTCAAGTGTCCAACGTTATTTACGATATCTTCTATCAACAGCTGAGACTGAGGACTCAGAGAAAATCCAGGCAATGGGAAATTAGACACTGATTTCAAAGAGGTCTTAACTGGGGCTAAATGTGCAAATGCCTTGTAAATGGGCTGTTGCCAGAACATGCAGATAGGGTTTTGGGGTTGGTCTTTTTTGCCATGTTTTTAAAATCACAGAGAACCACACATCGCATAGGTCTTTTCCATGCATGAAAATAAAGGACTTCCATAGGTTTCCACTGACTTGAAGATCAAGCCCCACATGTCATTTCGGTTGCTCCCCAAAATCAACATTTTTATCATTAGCCTTTCTGGAAAAGGCTTTGTCTGCGTCTATATCCTGCCTACTTGGATCAGACTCATTAGGCTGGGGACAACAGGAGCCCCACGGAGCTGGCACCTAGGGATCTCCAGCAGCTCCCATCCGACCAGCGCTTGGGCATCCCTTCCCAAAAGCAGAAGGCATGTGGTAGCAATGCACACTAGGAAGCATATCGTGCCAAACTTGATGCAGGGTAATTTCTATGATGGAAGAATCCAGGAGACATACTGTCATTTGCCAGCTGTTAACGTCCTCCTGCACAGAGCTGAGCCTGGACTCAGCTCAGCTGCAGTG
The DNA here is from genome assembly GCF_000690535.1 of Cariama cristata. Lineage (NCBI taxonomy): Eukaryota > Metazoa > Chordata > Aves > Cariamiformes > Cariamidae > Cariama > Cariama cristata. The sequence goes on along the minus strand of NW_009622416.1, from coordinate 8,240 downwards.
ACATTTTGCTTTTTAATATCAATACTTATTAACACCTATAACCAGAAAATATAGTGCACAGCCCAGAATAATTACCTTGTACAGCAGAATGTACCTGACCTATAACAATACACACATGCCAAAGGAGTTTGAATAAGCAAATTGGTTAAGTTTGGCCGTTAATAAATAAAGTTGTAATTACACACTGGAAACAGCATAATTACACCTTAACTGCAACACAGACATACGCTTCCCTTATTACTCTGACCAAGCTGTCGAGATATATATGTCTAAACAAAAGAAATCCATGATCTTCATATTATAAAGACTGTACTACTGCATCCCTTCCTTCTTCCTCATCTGTGCTCCCCCCCCTCCGCAGGGTTAGTTGTGAACTCGAGAGTGCGCACTCTTGGGTATAGCCAGCTGTGCTGCGAGATGGGAAATCTGAGCGTAGGCACACTTTAAAATCAAACTCCAATAACAGCGGAGAAAACGAAACAAAGCTTCTCATGTAAAAGAAGACACAGTCACACTTTACATTAATGAGGGAACGATGCCCAAATGCAGACTGATACACTGTCACAGAAACATCTGCAGAAGATGTTTTGAGAAGGTGAAGAAGTTATCATTTACTATGGAAAAATACTCAACTGCTATCTGAGCTATTCTTAATTGAACTTGACAGAAGATGTGTGCACTGATACTACTAGGACGTTCAGAAACTGAAGCTGGATCAGCTTCCTAATGGAGCAAGGGAGAAATATATCAACTGTTAAAGAGGCTGAATTTTCACTGGAATGGTTGGGTTTTTTAAAAAACGTAATGTGACAAGAAACAACAGCAATTACAGTACACATTGAACAGAATACATTCTAAGTACAGCTGCTAATTTGTACTTATTTTGAGGGGAAAAAAATTAAAAATACAAAATATATACAGATTTTTTAACCTACTGGTATGATTGTAGCTGAATATTTGGTTAAAAAAAGGAATTGGTTATTTGTTCAGACTACATCCAAAAAACAAGTGCTTTCAGTGTACTGAAAGCATAAAGCCATTGTGCTAACAGAGCAGACCTTTTCTCTTACCCGTACAACAGCTTTCTGTGTGCTATGGGCTTTGAGCTTCTTCAGGCAGGATGGCTGCCTTCTGTGCCTTTAAGTAACTCCTAATACAATGCGGTCCTGATGCTGACTGGATCCTAGAGAAAAGGGAAACTACCCCTCCTGCCCTCCCCAAATTAAAAAAAAAAAAAAAAAGAAAAAAATTGAAAAAGACTATATATCTGAATCTATTTGATTCCAAGGATCTGCTTCAAAACCACACTCACACTGCAAAATGGAACCAAGTGCTATTCTCATGCCCGTTCCACACACAGCTTGTATCTAGTTAACAGCTAAAAACACATTCCTTAAATATTTTCCTTTCCAGAAAGAAGACACCTCCAGTATCAACTTTCTCTAGCCCATACCATGGCGAAGTAGCCTTTCCCAGAGCTTTTAATCCTACCTCAAGCACCTTATTCTGTGAGCAATCTCACTGACTACCGAGGAAAACTGCTAGTACTGCTCAGCATGGTGGGACACGTGCACGGGTACAGTTTTAGGCAGCCAACTTTGAAATAGGCCAGCTGGCTGTATTTTTTTGAGCTGGGAATCATAAGCTTCTGTCCTCAGATGCGCATGCACAAAGCCAGAACTTTTCCCATGGAAGGCAACAGTGAGGGCTGGTACCTGGGCTCAGCTGGGTGGGGACCAGAAGACCCCTTGCAGCTCTTTGGGAATATGTCACTGTCTGCCCAGTGCTTTGCAGCATTGGGCCTTTGGTGGTAGAGGCTAATGCTTGCAGAATCTTGCCATCATTTCTTTTGAGAAAGGGGTAAGAGAAAAATCCTGGTCTAATTGAAGTTAAAAGAATTTTTTCATCAATTTAATTGACTTACATTTGGATTTCCCAAGCTGTGCTTTGCAGTTTTTCACAAAATGAGAGTGACAGAAATCAAAGGTGTGGAAGTGTGATTGGCGCATTTTGCAAAGCAGCACGTGGAAACGAGTCTGACTGAAATGCAGAAGCTAGTTCTACACGCAGCTTTCCCTGCCACATCTGAGCTCAAACCTGGGCTTCAGATTAGGGGACAGGAAAACAAGAAATAAGGAACTCTGTAATCTATAGCGACCTAAAGAAGAACAAGGATAAAAGTCCCAAGTTTCTCATGGTAGGTGAGAAATGCGGCAAGTAAAATACATGCTTCCTCTTACCCCCAACTCTACCAGTGCCTTTCCATGTCTTTTCTACATGTAGGAACGGCATGTGTAACAGGGAAGTAATCATTTTCTATAGCGTGCCTTTTCAGCAGCTGTTAGGACATCTGGGTGGAAATCCATCTGGTGCTTAGCGTAGCAAACGCCACCATAAACTTTCAGAGTCCCCTTCCTTTTGCACAGTTACATGAACATGAAACAGCAGCAGGGCTCTGAAGTAGAGTTCTGCTTCCAGGACGGGAGGTGGGGAGCTGTGAAAAGAAGGCAGCTTTCTACATGGAGCTTGGGATACTAACAGAAAAAGTCCTGATTCCCTACAGAGGGACGAGCTTTTGACTAGGTACTCCCTCCACCCCAGGTCCTCCCCAAAGGCAACAGCATCTCCAAAGAACTGTAGAGAGTTTGATTTCATCTCATCCCACCCTTTCCTGGGTATTTTTCCATTAGGGTTTTACACAGAGCCCACAGGATTAGGGAAGAGCCAGATCTGAGTCTGTCAAGTTGTGGTTGTGTTTTCAATGGTTATATATATTGTGCTCTGTGTTGAATTAAAACTACAATAAAAGTCCTCTCACTTGTTACTGTATTTGTGTAATGTTCAAATTAGACAGGAACAGTTATTTGAGAGAAGCTAATCCAATGCATATCCAAAACCACATCAGGTTTTAATATAGAAGCTATCTACTAACACACTGCATGGTCGAGCAGGGAAATTCAACCAGATCTGTATTACTCAATGTCAAAGCCTGGCAAAACTGGCCCTTCTGACTGTCATCTCCCCCCCTGCCCAGAATAACAACATGAGTTTATATAAATGCACAGTGTGAAAAATCTTCTAGGCAGGATGATCGCTCAACATGATTTTGTGCTTCAAATGATCAGTCGGCTGCCTTCACGTTCACGATGGAAGTGCTGGCACCCAAGAGGTGAAATGTTAGGAGGTGGCTGGGCTGCGCAAGAGTTGCAGACGTGCGTTACTAGAAGCAGAAACATCTGAAATCTGGAAGGAGGATCCCAATTCAGGTTCCTGAGCAGTGTCATATTAATAGATACGGGACTGAGTTGTGAAAAAGCCATGGTTAGAAGATATGCAGAGGAGTTTATAGCCTCCTTGAAATATTTTGGCCCTTCATTTTCTGTATATGTGTAGCCTGGCCTCTATAATTTGGGAGGGGTCCAGAGTCCGAGGCAGTTGGTTGCTACAAGTCACCCTGACAACACAGGATCTGTTAATGAGGTTTTGAGTTTGGCAACGTCAAATAACTTACTATTTTAAGCCAAAAAAGCATTTGCTACTTTTTTTTCAAGAGCAATGTGGATTGCCTTGAGTACACACACTGGGTTTGCACTGCATATGCAGAAGTCAGGCATGCAGTTTTAAAAAATTATCCTTCATACTTACATAATGTCTGTTACAACAGTTTTTGATGTTTGAATTAGTACTAAATCATCTTTCATTGATGAGCTGTTCACTGCTAGCAGTAAAGATCAGAAATACTAATTGCAATCAAAAGTTAAAGATGATATGGGAAAAGTTCATAAAGTTTAAAACTGGAACTGAACTGCAAAAATTAGGAACATACATAAACTGGAGCTTTACTTCAACCACTCAGAAGATGGACAAAGACTGAGGGGTGTTTGCATTGGCAGTTATGAGTTGAGGACTTCTGGGGACTGGTACGCTTGTAAAGTTAGATCAGAACTTCAGTACATTATGGACATATATATATATTTATTTTTTTTTTCAGTTTAAACAGTAACATCTCCAACCTGAACAAGCCTTTTGGCAGATCAACACCAGCACAGTTTTGTTTTTAGAAAGAGACGATTAAAACAAGCGCTGCTCAGGACTACATTCTGCCCTGAAGCTCCGACTGAATTAATTTCTCGAGTTACATAGTTTATCAAGATCTTATGCATGGAATAGTTTGCTAAATTAACAGCTCAAACAGAACAGATTGCATTAAAATGTTGCGGGTCAGGGGAAAATTAACTCCAAAGTATTATACACCCGAGCCCAAATCCTACACTTATGTTACTGTGGATTTACGCCAGTGTAAATGAGAGAAGAATTTGGCCCCTGACCTTCTCCAAGCAGGTCATTACAGTTGAAATAGTAACTGATCTTAGAAAAACATTTTTGCTGCGAGGTATTTATTTCTGTATAAAGGTTTATGGAACATCATATTCTTTGCCCTTTAAGACTGATACTCACATATGTAAACATCACTGGGCTTGGTGTGCCATAGCTTAATCCAGCCTCTCGAAATCTGGCTAAAACAATGGAAATATCTTCAGAAACCATTGTGGGTTATATCCAATATAGTTAAAAACATCTGACTGCAACCACAAATATGCTGGTATTTGGTTGTGCTATAAAAACATTTTTATGTCAAATACAACTGGGACTAATACAGTAAACTACAAGTACAGTTAACCCTTGGAATGAAACACATTTAGACGCTTGAAGGTTAAGGTAGTCTGCATGGATTGCATTTTCTTATGAAAAGCATAAAATGAGTGTAGGGTATAAAAACTAATTACTAGTGCTAATAGAGTAATTGATATTTATATAGCACCTTCCACGCTATACTATAAACCCACCAGCAATGTTATAAACTCCTGTAGCTACTAGCTACGGACCTGATCATGTCCTGCATGCTTGAAGAAAATCCCCAGGAGTGCCCAAATGTGCCTCTGTTAAGTGAATAAACTGGTGCCCCCTTTCCCCTCCACACCTACGCGTACTCACATGCACACACACACAAGGACCATTTCGACTCTCACCAAAGCTGGTGTTGCCAGAGGGCTGATCGATGCTTAGAAAAGCACAAAATGAGGAGAGAAAGGGAAAGCAGTGAGGTGGGGTTGCAAGGGGAATGTTTAGCTGGCAAGATGGTATTACACAAAAAGGCAGGTAGGACACCAGGGGCTTTTGGTTACAACTACACAAAAAATTAGAGGTAACTAGAAGTAATTGAGAAACTTTGTTGAGAAAAATGTTTCCCAAGAGGTGTTCCAGCACGAGCCAAGGGGTAGTGCTGAGTACACTGCAGGACCTCGGTTTGCTGCTCTGCTCTCTGAGGCCCCGGGCAGCGCTGTGCTGGGCACTGGCTCAGCGAGAGCATCTCTTGCCACAGCTCAGTCCACCATCATCTGTCCATTACACAAATAACGGAAATGTATGCGGTGCACATGTAAAATGTATTTGTAAAATACTTTAGTCTATATTGTTAAATAAAACTCATATCTGAAAGTTAAACTTCTATAAATGCATAATCTAAAATAACCAGTTAAGACATGGTCAGGAGCCCATGTACCACGGACTCTAGCACTGCAAATCCTACATCTCCTCAAAACCCTTTTGGACAGAGGTTGCTGACAAGTCTTGCTGTGGTGATGCAAGAAGATACTACCCCAAACTGTCCCCTCTAGGTGCAGTAGTTGTTCTTACAGCAAAGTAGGCAGAAGGGAGCACTGTGCCGCTCTAGGGACATTTCCCTGCCTGTACAGCCATCGCGGCTCAAAGCCCGCATCTCTGCAGTGCAGGTACTCCAACACTTGATAAAGCAGGGCTTGTGCCCTTGCACCACGTCACCGCTTTGGAAATCTACATTTCTGCTGTATTATATTAATAAGATATTTATTATGTACAAAATGTTTGTTTCATTCTTTGTGCCCTTCCAAATTCTTTGTCCAGCATTTGGGGAGCAAATGGAAGTTTTCCTCTACTCCTCATCTCTTCCCTGTGTGCTAACAGCTAATTCAGAGCAAGCCTTGTATCTAGCAAGAATGTTTCTCTCTGTATATATTGTTTTGTATTTATTTACACTGAATTTCATCTGCCAATCACTCAGTATCATGCAACTCCACGTAATTAGTTTTAAATGCCGTTAGCTGGAATAATCTTGGATCCCTAGCAAACACTGTCAGCTCACCATCATGCAGATCATTTATGAATACATTGAACAGCTCAAGCTCCAGGCCAGATGCCGGTGGGGATACACCACTACCTCCCTAGCCATTTACTCACAGCCACTGCTTCCCATCTTTCAAATCTGGGTGTGATCCATGAGACCGTTCTGAGACGATTTAAGAGCCCTTTAGCAGGGATCTTGTCAAATCCCTCTGGCAATCCATACACAGCATTTCAAAGAGGTCACTCTTGTCCATGTGAGCAGGGGGTCCTCTATGTGCTCCTACACTACTCCCTGGCTGGGAAGCCATTAAAATATGGTTTCCTACTATAATATAGATGTCAGTTTTACACTTCTAAAATAAACAAACAGGGTTGCTATGGCCTTCAGCAGTAGTCATTTTACAGTTATATGTAGAAACACTGCAAATAAGATAACCTCCTCCAGCTGCTGGATAATCCAAACCTGCCTAAGTTTCTTTGACCTTCACTACTAAGTCATCGGCAACTTATTTCAATTAACTTACAAATATTAGTGCCATCTGGTTTTGTACCAGGAAGCAGCCAGTGTTTCTTATTTGCACATTCACTACAAAATTCTTCAGCCGCACAGTCTAACTACTTGCATAATTTTAATAAGACCATATATATTGCTGAAGACACTAAATATTCCAACATCAGTTCATCAAAGCAGGTTCCTCCCTTAACTGCCATCCCCATCCAGCCGCACACCAAGTCTCACCGACCTTCTCGCACATCTCTGCCTGTGAAGAACGTGAACACCCCCCAAACCTGGACCTGATCCAACTCCATGCAAGCCAAGGGTAGTTGTTCCAGCAATGCTCGAGAAGTACAAATGTAGTACTACAAAAGTTGTCAGCTGCTCAGCTAAAGCTCTCAGCACCTTCCAGAATCAAGCCAACATCTCCTTAACAGTTACACAATGAACCTGGATGCTAATAACTCAAATTGCTATGTCTGAAAATATGACTAGGAAACACAGTTAATTGTTACTTAGCTTAACTCAACATTCAGCCTTTTCCTTCCCTAACAACTTTGTAAGCAGATGGTGAGTACTGAGCTCCTGTCTTAGATCGATTATCAATATCCACCATAGCAAGAAAACAAATAACATCCCTTAATGTACTTCGTCATTAGCCATCTTTTTAAAATGAGCTATCAGCATTGTTAAAATCTTCACCTCTGTGATACCAGATCAGTTGATCCTTATTTTCCAGGTGGATAAAGCTGAACAGACCCAAATGGCAAAGGTTTTGTTATTAGTTCACATCTTGGGTTATCAATAGCTTCAACTGCATTTTGTTAGTCAAGAATATGAGCCTCTGGTTTAATACCCAATACAGAAGAACCAAAGTCATCCAAAGTTTTAGTAGCTTACCACAGTGTTGCATTTGCTTGCTTCACGTTTTGATTTGCATATTTAAACTCACTTTTATATATTCCAGTATAGAAAAGCTTTGTGGACTAGATAAGAAAGCATAATGTGTATTTTACTTTTTGGTATCAATGAAATAGAGAAGCAGGCTTAATTGTGTAACTGCTCTGATCTTCATAATTGAGACCATCCCATTTGTACTGTATCTCATACGTAACTGATGAAAGCAAGTGAGTGGGAGATGAATTTATTTGATTTTCAGAGCTATAACAGCAGCTGGTCAGCAGGTTCAGTCCAGTCCTCTCTAGTAAAAGTAGCTCAGGACCAGTGAGGTTTAGAACTTTCATTAGAAGTGGTTTGGGAGGAAATGCAAATTATTATTCAAAAGCAGACAGCTGGAGGGCAGAAAAAGCGGGGAGCAACCGTGAACCATTAATGTGTACTTGCTAGTCTAATTAGTCTGCCGATGACAAAAGAGTGGGATATGTTGTGTCTATTACCCTCTACCTATATATATTTTAGTAGAGTATTTATATATACACCTATTTATATATACACCTTACTATATCTATATATATTTTAACCTGTTTCTTTTAAGCAAGGGTCAAGTTTTACCAAAATAAAAATCCTGCCAAGATCTGCTGAGAAGTCCATCCCCTTCCCGCTTCTCTTCCTTCCCTCGAAT
>NW_009622415.1:12518-37834 GCF_000690535.1 Cariama cristata | reverse complement strand
CGCCTCTCGCCGCTCCGGCGGCGCAGCCCGGGCTGCCTCGCCTCGGGGACAAGACCCGGGCAGGGAACCCAGCCTCAAAAGCCAGTCTGCCCTGGGCAGGGGAGCTTTATTTCAAAGGGAGGCGGCGGCCAAGGGGCCGATCGGGAATTAAAACTTCGGGGGGTTCAGGGTGGAGAGGGACCTAGTGACCCTCCTGTGTTTTCAGACCTCTCTGTCTCTCAGCGGAGAAGAATTTCCATAGCGTTTGTTGTTGGTCTTGCATTGCTCTGTTATCTTTAAACTACTGTCCTAGAGGTATTTAAAATATTTGAAACAATATTTATGAATGAAGTAATGTCTCTTCAAGCACTGGGCTTTATTAAAAGGAAAATAAACCGTCTGCGCTGATTTTAAACAGGAACCTGCATATGAAGCTTAGCCTTAAAAATACAGTTTTTTTCCCAAAAGAAAAATAGTGCAGGGTTATTTTCTGCATCATTAGGCATGCAAATGGGTGTAGTGAGAACGTGCAGTTCAAACAGATCATTGCAGCAGTAAATCAGATCTAGAAGCGCTGGATTACTGGGTTTCTTATCATTTGGTTTCACTTGATGCACTTTGTTCCTGGTGATTTCTTCCCTTAGTTGAGAGAGAATAAACCCGGCACCTTTGATGTGCCCGAGGGAAACCTGCTTCTTTCTGAAGAGCAAACATGAAGAAAAATGAATGAGTTCTGGCTTGCGTTGGTACTGGGCCATCTCCTTTTAAACCATATGCTGTGTATTTTTGTAAAGTCTGTGCCAGGTTCAATCACCTTCATTCACTGTTGCAGGATCCTTCTAGAGTTTAACTCACTGCTTTTTGTGTAGTGCTGTATTAATGATGAATGCACTAGGAACGTATTTTACAGACGTAGCTTTCAATTTTCGTGTGATTAGGGAGCAAACGTTTTCCCATTACACTGAAAATGGGAATATTTCGCTCTTGCACAATACTTTACCATAGAGGCTAATTACTAATTACCAGATTTGTTGGCAATGGTTTAATACTTTTGGAGAGCAGTGCTTCATCATTATTGCTTATCACTTCAATTAAAGAAGCTTTCACAACAGGGAAGGGGTATGCAATACATATTTCCCCACTGAAGACTGTTTTGGAACCAACAAGTGCACTACTGCTAAAATGTTTTTCCCAGAGAGCTCAGTGGAAGGCTTGGCTGCTGTTGCAGAAGGGCTGGATCTGAGTGCTAGCATTTTAAAATACTGCATGCTTCTTCAGCGTTTGAGTCAGTATTCTGTAGCTACCAGAATACATTATGTTTTCAAATACCCCAGTGTAACAAGCACATGCTTCATTTTTAAATACCACTTAGAAGGAGAGCAAAAGTTCACATGGCTCCATTGCAAGAGATCAAGCAGACAAATGGAGAAACGTCAGGAGCTGAATAAATTAGTAGATGTAGCAGAGAAATTTATTTCAGAAAATAATTATTTACCTCATGGCAAATATTAACCAGAGGATGCATGACCAAAAATTGAAGAGGTCAGCCGCAAGTTTACCATTTCATTTTGCTGTTTTCATGCAATTTGTGGGTTTAGAAACCATTAGAGAAACAAGACACATAAATATTTTACTATTTCAACATGAAACAGTAATGCCTTAAGACATGAACTCAAACAGTATTAAAAAATAAAAACAAAATGTTCAGCCTTTCACCCTGTTCTTGCTTATGTGAGTGCTCCTTTTGCATGCGCGCTAAGCTTTATTCTGAGCTACTCAGGCAGGGTTGGATCTTCATAGAGAGTAACAGGTCTTTACTACCTGTGTTTACATTTTCTCGGCACAGTCCTGCAGTCTTTACTGTCATGAGTAATTCTTATTAAGGGTTTGTCAGAGTGACTAATGGAACATTGAAATTACCATGTTTTCTTCAGTAAATGGGATCGGGCCTGTTTATTATATTTAGTATTAACTTGGATTAGCAAATTAAATGTTTTCTAGTTGTCACAGGTAAGATGATATTTCTGAAATGTATTTCCTTAGGGCTGTAATTGCATTTAGGGAAGGGCTAGTTCAGTGGGGGCTTGTACAGTAGCTATATTTCTGTTTTATAGCATATACTGATTTAAACTGAGGCTCAGAAGAAAAACACTCCAGTGATTATTTTCTCTATCATTTTAGCGCATGGTATTGCCAGTCCTTCTGTGTGTGAGTAGCTCTGTTTAAACTCAGTGGGTGGACTCGAGAATTAAGAATGATCTTGTAGGAGAAGAGTTTGCAGGATCAGGCATGCATGCATGATATTCCTGAGTAACAGGACAGAATCTGTGGAAAGTGAAGGAAGAACAGTCATTTTTCTCTCCTGCAATGCAAAGCATATATATTTAATTGGAAAAGTAAGTTTTATAAGTCAGAGTGGGCAGGTTTTTCTTCTATTCTGACAGATTTGGTCTCTATATTGTAGCGCAGAGATGACTGATAACCCCCTTCATAAAATTAGAAACCACACCCCCAGACCATCTGGCATATTACTTAAAGAAAAACACTACCCGACACGGAGTTTATCATTGTATTCAAAAAAGAAAATCCAGGCCAATTTATCAGAGCCCAGTGCTGCATGTCCGATTCAAGGAGAAATCCCTGTCAAGGCAACATGAAAACTCTCTGTTTATATCAGAAAATGGGGTCTTGTATTAATTTGCTGTGATTGGGTTCCACAGTCAGCAATGGAGTTTCATTGGCATGACGGAGAGCAGAGTCTGACCCTATTTAAAACAGAAGGCATGCACGATCCCAGGAAGTAGGCAGCTATAGCGTGCAGAGTACAGTTTTACTACTAACAGACTAAATCACCAAAACGGGGGCATTTCCTATATTCTGCCTGTGAAGTTCTCTTTGGCTTAGCAGCGTGGTTTTTCTCCTCGCGCTTCACCTCTCCCATCTGTCCTGTGGGAGGTAGAGTTCATTTCATCACTTATTATGTTTGCCTCCCGCTGGGAACAGATTTTCCCCCAGTCATCTCCCTGCGTGGGGAAACACAGGGCTGAGCGTGCTTCTTTGCATGGTTTAAGGGCATCAACCACAGGGTCACCTTAGGGCATGTGAATTTAACGGCCTGTGATTAAGAACTAGCAGAGCAGCTTTTGTTAAGTGGAGAAATGTTCTAAATTAACAGTATGCTTTCATGGAAAAGCGTTAGATTGCTGCAGAGCTCAATCTATTGGAAAATCTTCTGTTGACTTTGTGGCTTTTGGTGTGGCACTCAAATGAAGGATGTTACAATGAGATGTGTTAGCTTTCCGTGCGCCTCTTAAACATTATGAGAGGTGGGCATCTGCCATGTGTGTCCTGTGTTTTTTCCTGAGACAGACAGAGGGAATACTCCTCCTCCTTTACAGCTGGTTGATCACATCTAGGTAAAGAAAAAAATCCAAAACCCTAAACAAAACAGGATCTTGCAGGCTGCTACTTTTATTTCCTTTAATAGATCAAAGTTGAGAACTTAATGACATCTATCTCTGCACTTGGATGTCAGAAGGGCATATTTTGCATCAGCCAGAAAGAAGATCAGACAAACAGGTTGACGCTGCCTTGGGCTTTCTGGCTCTAGGACTGATTTGTAAGACAGAGCATTTCAGTTTATTGTACCTTACATTAATTCCTGAAAAAAAAGATAATGAGAATTTCCTAAACGACTGCTATTGGTACTAGAAGTTTTGGACCTATACTTTTTGGATGCACATCAAAGTGACGTCTAGAAGGGTTTGTATTAAGGCTGCATATAGTGGAGATTGTACCTCATATAAAATTGTTTGGGAAGAAGATGGCAGTGTGAAAGTATAAATTCGTTAATATAAAATAACAGTAGTCTTAGGATGCTTTCCACATGCTTATTTAGTGAGGAGAGTAATCATATATTGGCAGAATGTCATAGGAACTCTGTGATTTATACTCCATGACCCAGTGGAAAAATGCCAATCTGACAAAAAAGAACAATTTCAGCTACACTAATGGATTGACCAGGGCTAATTGCAAGAGTTTTTGTACCCATCATTGATATGTTGTCAGTACATAAAAGATTACAGAGAAATTTCTTGATCGGCTGCCATGAAAACATTTTTTTTTATTATTAAAATGTTAAAAGAGAGCTATATTAATCTGGCGCCGTGCAGCATCCTCCATCTTCACTTAGTAACAAGCCGTGTTCAATTTCTAAACTAAGAACCACCCATTTCTAAGCTCTCTGCTCTAAGCCTTATTTTGTGAGGCACTGAGAACCCGTAAACTCCCGTTTCCTTTGCTAAGAGCTTTCCTGCAACTTCATGCTCCTAAATCAGTATATTGGGGAAAAACTGATGGAAATTAGGTATCAGGCTTCTTTAAAGTCAAACTAGAGAGTGCTGTTTATAATTACCATAGCATTGTTGTTTTAATGAAATAAAAGAAAGTCTTCTGGCCACATATCCAGAGTCAAGTGTGAGTTTCAAAGCTGACATTCTGATTTTTTAGTCCTGCTCGGGCAAGACTCCTGTTGACTTAAAGATTTCTTGAAGTGCAGTGATTTTTCCCATTGACCTCACTGGGAAATGGAATTCCTTCCCAATGCCTGTGGGGATCAGGGAGACACCGAGTGCTTTTAGCATTATAGTGTCTTCTGGCTCCAGCCATGTGCTCCATATTTCTGTGTATTAAAAAAAAAAAACCCAAAACATTGACTCTGTGTTGATAAAAATAATACAATTTGTGTTGCATAATGCATTGAGGTTTAACTGGAACTTGTTTTGCAGTCTGCTGTGCTAGCTGTGTAGATCTCTTTTTTTAACCCCCACCGCGAGACATGAACTTATGAAATGATATACATGCCTAAGATATGTAGCGAGACAGTGAGATACGGTATGAGCCAGAGGCCTTCTTCACCTTAGAAATCATCTTATAAGCAACACATGCTCCTCGACATGTCATTTTGCTTTATAAACATGATGATAGAATATGGCTAATTGCAGCTGAGTTGAGCAGTTATATATAAGCACATGGCTTAACATATTGGTTAGCTGATCATACTATTCCTCTAGTCTTACCAGTTTCTTTAAACAAGACAGCAAGAAATCAGTCATGTTAGAAGGGAGCTATGCCAGCGTGTTGAATGTGGGATTAGGACCTGTGGCTCAGGCCTGCCGTACAGCTGGCATCATCAACGGTTTCTCTTTTCAGCAAGATGTCTGTGCCCACCAAGCAGTTCGGATTAGAGGCATTAGTTTTATGTTTAATCTTTTTTAAACACTGTTTGCGTGCGGACAGAGATGCTTCTTGCTCTGAGCCTAGCTTGGATCTTACACTGAGCAGAATTCATGCTGCTTTCTTTTGAGTATCATTTCATTGCTTCAAATTGAGGGAGAGGTTGTGACAACTGGAAGCTACCAAAAAGGATGTCAGTATTAAGGTGTTGGGTGGCTGACTGCTAGGAAGCAGAAAAGGGCTGGAGGAACATCAGAACGGATCCTCATTTTGTGTAGCACCGTTTGGGGTCAGGTAGCTGGCCTGGTGCTGTTGGAATGGGATGCAGGAGACCTGGCTCTGCTCCCCAGCTCAGTCGCAAACTTCCTGTGGGGTCTCAGGCAAGCCATTTTATTTATCCCACTGATGAGTTTTCTGGAGTATGGGGTACAATAAAAGCAGAAATAAAATCCATTACTCAGTGTTGTGTTACATTACAGGGCTGGGACTGCAAATAAGGCCCACTATCAGCTAATCAGTCTGGTTAAAATTTCCCATCGACATCAATGGGGAAGAAGCACTGTAGATGGGAAGTAGGAGCCAGCTTATTTGGGTAAATTGAGAGTCTGGATTTCACACTGACGTATTTCAGACAAGGATCTGTTCAGCTGATAAGGAAAATAGACAGGACCAGTGGGTGATCCTGGCACTACATCTTGGACCTCCCATTTCATCTTCTCTTAGCTTCCTACGATTGTATTTTCCAAGAAGTGAAGATAAACCCTGAGGCACAGAGCTGTCTCTAAGGTGCTGAAGATACCACTGTCTTCATGTCTTACCAGGCTCTGCAGGTGATTTCACAAGCTGCATGCTCTTTAGGGCAGGATTTCTTGGAGGGAGGAGAAGAGGAATTCGTTGGTTTGTAGAGCAGACCCTTAAGATGTGCATTACTTATAAAGCTGAGAATAAAACAAGTTCCAGAGTCACAGTCAACTGTGCATACAAAATTAACAGGAAGCAGGGAGCATGACAGTGCAGAAGACAGGAGTGTAGGTTGTTGGTAGCTTGTAGAGAGGTAATTCAGTACCGTGTAGTAGCCATTTACCTTTTTTTAGTGCACATCACAGTTTTCTTTGGAGCCAGCAATGAAACCTTGAAACTCTCCAGTGACGTTACAGAGGGCACTCCAAGCAGCAGGGTGCTAAAAATCTTAGTTTTGGTGTACTGGAATCTGTATGCAGTCCTCAGTTTGCTCACATCTTCCGGGGCCCCTGTTTGCTGGTTGTGCTTGTCGTTTTCAGAACCCCACTGCATGGGACACGACCTGGATTGCTTCACTTAACAAAACCAAATAGCTGGAGCAGTTATTTTGTTGTTTTTTATGATAAGTGAAATGCCAAGTTTTCCATCTTTGCTTTTTCTCATGGCCCTTTAACCCATGTGGTAGGCTTATTTAGGGAACAAGACAAGCCTGGATACAGTCCCAGAGTTTGCAGTAGCTTCAGATGCCCCTCCAAAGGTTAGGATACTTCACAGGGGATTTGTTCTGCAACAGAGAGGCTAAAAGGAAACCCATGCTAGTTACTTTTTGCTTTTGATTCTGTCCTAGTACTGCCCTGAAAACCAAGCAAGAGAAAATTTACAGAGGCAGCGTTGTTGCTGTTGGGTGTGTAATACCATATTTTCTACTATAGCCTCATACCAGAACTTCAAAAAACTTTTAAGAAACATTTCACGTAAACTATAATTGTTCTTATTTCTACACCTTTCCAGTAAGGAAAGCTGTATTATGCCTTTCACGTAAAAATGCAGCTGTTCTACTTTAGATATGGTCCTGTGTCACAGAGTGTGCGCTGTTTCTGGGGTCTTTCAGTAAAATGGATATTAGAATTAAATTGTGCATGCTTATACATGACATTTAACAACTATGTCTTCCCTGTCTTATGCCCTTGCAATTGCATTGACAGGGTTTACATTAGACTAATTGCAGCAGGATTTGGTCTTGTGCATACAAACAGCATGGATTTGTATGTGTGGAACAGCATTGTAGCGACATTGATGCAAATAACATTGCTAAGGTTTAATATTTTGTTTCCTGTTCTAGGATATGATGATGTTTCAGAAACAAACTTGAGATCTTACAGTGTTCATTCTGCTAAACATGTGCAAGAGAATCGTCCTGTGCCCATTCGCAGAAAAAGAAGCATTGGTAAGAAACAAGCTTTTTGTACCTAGGGAGTAAAAACAGAGGGGGTGCTTTTGGTCAGCCAAGCAGGACATTTCGCTGGAAAAATGTGACATGCACAAAGGAAAAAGGCCATTTCTAGTTTCTGCCTTTCTTTTTGCACAAAACAAGCCGTTGCCTGAGAAGCTGTCTTCTGGAGGATGTCCATAGGAGACAGACAAGCACAAATTCCTTACATTCACTTTCTTGTTGCAGCGTGTTGGAAAGCTAGACCTTGGTTAGAAAATGCTGTGATATTCAATGTATAATTCATAGTGTGGGGAACAACTACAGCAGTGTGCTTTAAAAAACATCAACAGTTGGTAGAGTTTTCAGTACAGAAGCTCCACAAAAGGAAACAGCTTGACTCTTTATTCACAAGAAAAAAACAGTTTATCCAAAAAATTAAAAGCCATTGACGGAAACGCTGGGGCATTGATTTCTATCATTGCGTAGGGCACCAGGCATGTTTACAGGGGATGTTGTTCTTATTAAACAATAATGGTGGTGATTCAACAAAGCCCAAATACAAATTTAAAGAGATGCCAATGAATTTTAGAATAGGATGTGTATGCAGTGCTTGTTCATCTGATTAGATCTGAGTGTTTTACCGTTCCATTTGACTCTGGAAAACATCCATGATCTTAACTGTTACAGGTAATTCAGAGTCAATATATTTGTACGTTAAGCTATGGTGGTACGCAGTAGATTGCACAGCATGCTGTCAGCATGGATTTGCAGTGTGAATTGGCAAGCGTGCTCATCACATTGAATGCCTCTAGAGAACAGCAGTTCTGAAACAGTCTGCTACACTTGGCACCTTACTCTGCAAGGTGTTGAATGCCTCCCCATAAAAGTCAGTGGGAACTGGATATGCTCAATAACTTGTAGGAGTTGCCAGCTATCTTGCAGTATCGGATGCCTTAATTTTCTTGAGTTCATGGCATTGGGGATTGAGAAGAAGAATTTTCACTCTATTTATCGACTGAAATGCATCTCTTTCAAAACTAAGCCTAGATTTTCATGTTACAGACACAGGCCAGGCCTGAACTTCTTGTACTTCAGAAGTAACTGAAGAAGTGCAGGCAGTATTCCAGTTCCCTGACACATCTAACCCAAAGCTATCACTGCTTCCACTGTAAGGCATAAAAAATCCAAGCTGCCTTCAGACAACTTACCATCAAACAAGTTGTCCCTGCATTTGCTATTATTTTCTGGACCGTTTTGAATTATCAACTTGACTTCTTAGGCAGTCCTTAGGTTGAGGACGATACATAGTTTGGATTTTTCATGGCAGCATCATGCTGCAATACAGAGCTACTCTTTATGATCCTCATGTCGCTGAAGCTGCTGTCTACAAGCTCACCTGCCCTGAGCCCAGCAGGATATTGGTTTAGCTGCAGGTTTTTTGGTCATGCTACTCTTGTGGTTTTGCCTCATTCACAAAATAACAAATTAAATAAAATCCACCATGTACTAAGTTTTGATAGCTTCATTCAGAAAAAATGGCAATTTTCCTTTGGGGTGGCAGATGGACCAGACTCCCTGATGTGAGGATGTTAAGGTTTTGGAAGTGGAAACCCAAGACTTGAAAGTTTGAAGCTGGCGCAGATTGTTTCCCAGCTCAGCCAATTTGGGTGTGATGAGAATATCCTCAATGCAACTTCTGTGGTGGTATTGCCAGGTATTGCATATTTGTGTGATAATAATGCTGTGCAATGAGCCACCCAATGTTGTAACATAACAGCTGCTGTTAGGCAGTCGCTATGAGGCTGTATTAGAGGATCATGTAATCTGGAGAAGCTCCTGGCTTGCTGTCACTTCTAAAGAGCCAGGATTGTCTTATCTAATGGTATGTGCTTTGAGCTATGTTGGGAGTCAGGCCATTGTAAACCCTCATTTTAGAGCTGGGCTTTTGGAAGCGAGTCAAGCTTCTCCCTAGGGTAGCACACACAGTTTAGTGGTAGGCAAACAGTACTTGGCACCGACTTGTCAGTAAGCAATGGGAACTGAGAACACCGTCTCAATCCACCAGCTAAGGGTGCCTCTCATAAATCGGTGGTGTAAAGTATCTGGGTGCTCTGAGGTGAGAGCAGCTGCTCACCTGGAAGTGTGAATTTCTTGTGTTCACAGAGGAAGCCATCCCGGCTGTCTGCAAAACACGGACGGTTATATATGAGATACCTCGGAGTCAGATTGATCCCACCTCTGCCAACTTCCTGATATGGCCACCCTGCGTGGAGGTGAAACGCTGCACTGGCTGTTGCAACACCAGCAGCGTGAAATGCCAGCCATCGCGGATACATCACAGAAGTGTCAAGGTGAGCAAATCATGGCTGCAGAGCCCTAAGAGGGTCCTCTTAAGTCTAAAAACTCCCAGGTGTTTTTGTGGCTGTTCTGTTTGATCTGGATCTTCGTTATCCATCCTCACAGCTGCAGGATCAGATACAATGCTCCTCTCCATGTTGAGTGAGCAGATGGCGTTTTCAAGTTATGTGATCACTGGAAAATCTAGGGTTTAGATTTGATTTTCACAGGATTCCCTTTAGGTTTTTCTTCTTTTGTAATGAAAATAAAGTTGATTGTGTCTTTCCCATGATCTCGCACAGTACAAATCTTAAAAGTTAAGAAGATAAAATGACTCAAGGGGCATTGGACTTAAAAAAATAAATAAATCACTCTATGGAATGCTGTTTTCTTAATTAAATATTATGCAGCCTAAATTGGGTTTTTATATTTGACAACATAACACTTTTGATCTGAAAAAATGTGTTTCAAATTATCTTACCCCAGGGACAGAAGACTCAACGGCTTCATGCTGTATTTACTCATTAGACAAAATCCCTGTTGCAATTTTCCAGTAAATATTATATGAAATATTTCTTACATTCATTCGACTTGACTGTGTTCTAATTTTTATCAGTGTTTAAACAACTAATGTTGGTCTACATCTGTGTGTAGCAGATTAGACTTACACTTAGCATTTATATTGTTAAGACTCTGAGTTCTTGTTGCCCTGAGTATTTTAAGAGCAGAATTTAAAAAAAAAACCCCCAACACATTCTTGAACATAAAATTGCTCAGCACAGCACACTGATCACTATGCTTGCAATGGATTTCTTATTGAGAAAGGTGCTGTTAATGTAGTGCTGTACATCCTAAATACAAAATAAGGCATCTAAGCCATTTCATTGTTTTTCATACACAAAGGCATGCATCTGAGCAGGATTTCTTTTTCTTTTCCATTTCTGAATATCTGAAAAATGTTTTCACAAATAAGCTGGAGAAACGTCTGAACTGTTTCCCTCAGTCTTTCAAAAAATAATTATACTTTACACTTTTTTCTGCCCTTCCTTTGTGGGATATGCTTTGAAGAAATAATTAAAAATGAGGAAAAAATTGGGATCAATAATTATTGGAGGCTGAGAACAAACTGGGGAAGTTGAAGCACTACAATTGTAAGCCATTCAAAATAGGAGCTAAACAGCAAAGTGCCTCAGGGTTATAATATCTAGTGCTATTGCCTTTGGGTTTGATACAGCTTCCAGTTAATTTTCTCATATGTACAAAGCAACTAATATGTACCAAGCAGCTGGAGATGCCCAGCAAAGAGTTGAGCCGTGTATTGTGAACTTGCTCTTGCTACTTTTGTGTGACATTGCAACCCTGTGCTTGCTTCCTACCCCTGCAGTGATGGGGAAGATTATAGATGGAGAGAGAGAGGCTTGGTTGTCAAAGTCCCCTGCTGCTGGGGACACTGAGGGTTCCCTAGAAGCTAAAAACTCTGCAACTGGCCGCAGCTTTGCAGGATGCCCTTGCTGGGGCTGCTTCCCCAGCGCACCACCACGTTAAAGAAATCTTAGTTTCTCATTCAGTCTGCTGATAGGGTTTTAGTGCTTTTAGATTTGCATTCATTTTAGTAGGGTGCAAGCTAAAAGTAGGCTCAGCTGAGCAGCTGCTTTTTGTGGCTGTGTAAATATATTGCCACCAGCAATATCAATATACGTCAGCCAGCTTTGGAGGACTTTTTTTTTTTTTTTTTCCAAGCTCCAAGACTGCTCCAAACAGTCATTAAGTAGAAGGGAAAAAAAGGACAAGAGGTCAAGCAGGAACAGGATGTTCATTGTAAAGGTTGTAGGCTGACCCCACTGTCACACCAGAAATCGCTGAACAGAATCCATATTTATGCCCTCCAGAGTCAGATCCTCTTGTAGCTTTCATATAATTGATGGTTTTATGAGCCTTTTGCCAAACCTACGTTCAGAGCTGAATGTCTGCTCATGCCATTAAGTAGCTAGCCCAGAGTGAGGGTCGCTGGAAAGGTAGGGGGAGCGGTTTTGGAGAGCCTTCTCAGCTGTTCCTGCAGTGCGGTTGGAAAGCCGTCTTGTGTTTTCCCCTGATGTCAGACTGCATAAAAGCCCTCTTTTGATTGAACATTGAAAAGGCTTTCCCCACTTCCTCCTCATTGACAAGGTAGTGAGATCATAGCTGGCTCCTTCACACTAGAAAAATGTTCATCCAGAAAGGTCAGCAAGTGGGTTTGCATCATCCAACAGGCAAAAGCAAAGGGTGTTTTCTTTGTCTTACTGAGGGCCACTGTAGTCAAGGTTAAGAGACGGCCGTGGCAGTGTGGGAGGAGCAGCGGAGGTGCTTGTGTTGGGGCATTCCGTTCTTGGGACGTGATTCAAAGGCTGCAGGGTTCAGGGATATCCGTACTTTGCCTTCACTGAGGTTTGGTCAGTGAAGTACCGTTAATGGGCTTGTGGAATTGCAGCTGTAGGGAGGCTCCAAGCCAGGGGTGTTGTTGGAACAGCTTCCCTGAAACGGGTCCTCTAAGATTTCCTATTCATGGGGTGGGTTAGTAAAAGGTAGCATTGCCCTTGATGATAAGAGAATGAGGCCATGAGAGCACAGCCTCCTGGTCCCAAAGACATCTCTGTTCAGCAAGCTGTGCCTGTACAGCACTGCAGAAATCAGACTGACCTAAACAGGCTGGTTGGGAGTTGCTCTTTAATAGGAAGTTGCTCTTTTTCTCCTGATAGAGTAACGGTGGCAAGGATGGGCGAGTTAGAGGTGTTGGCATCTGTTACAGATATATTTCCTCCCCTGTCTGCAGAAGCATTTCAGTAACATCTGCAGATTCTGTTGCTTCTGCACAGTGAGATCAAGTATTTACAAAGTACCAGACCATAATTTATTTGTGGGGTTTCTGAACTGAGTCTTCCCAAGAGGTTTTTCTTGATGTTCAGCATGATGTTCTTACTGTTTTTCGTCACAGCAGCAAAAACCAGTTAATATTATAGAGCAATCCTGCCTATACTGCTAATTTTGAATAGCCAAGCTGAATATTGCAGTTGTTTGCAGCAATGCTCATTTCCAAACTAAGAAACAAGAGCTAAATCACTCCATCTACCTCAGCTTTGCCTTCCACCTGGCCTTCAGCCATAGCCATACCAGCTTTAGCCATTTCTGAATATTCAATATTGAGCTGATTTGGGGAAATTTAACATAGTGTATTCTTACAGTAAATTAATATGAGGGACAGACACAGAGAAGAGGAGCTGGAAAGGAGGGAATGCAGGAGTAGCTCCTCAGCTGTCATCTGGGAGTTGTTCAGAGAGGTTTCGAAGAGAGATGGAAAAAAATGCAGGAATTCAGAATGAGTTATTCAGCAGAGCTATCCAGTCTCTGAAGAGGTTAAAAAGGCTCTGCAGAGCAAATTGCGCATGTAGCTAAAATGGCTGTATGTAACGTTTGCAGGTTTAAGAACGTTTTTCTTCAGTGACTGTCTCTATCATTAGGATAAGCAGCACTTTGATTTTAGCTGTGGCTTAACTGGAGATTACTGCCAGCACTTGGTGGGACCTGCAGGCAGGACCAGCTGACAGGTATCAAAGGTCAATTTAAGAATGGGAGAAACAAGGGAGACCCCGATACGGTTGAAGACAAGATGGAAAAAGAGAGAGGTGCCCTGGGAGCATGAGAGGAACCCTGTCATCGCAAGTTGCCTGGCAGAAGGCAAGGTCTGGCTGCTCCCACTCGGGGAGAGAGGACATAGAAGCCCCACGTCAGCCATTCCCCGTCCCGCCGAGAGGTGGGTAACGACTTTGCAGCAACACCCTCTAGTTCTGTCCCCGGACCCTTCCTCCAGCCGTGCCCTCGCTGAGGCACCACCAAACCGCCCCCTGAGGCGGCTCCCGCTGCGGAGACACCCTACTGCCCCGCCCCGACGCCTTCCCAGCGTGCCCTGCGGTCGCCTCAGCTTCCCGCGCCGCGGGGACTGCGTTTCCCAGCGTGCCCCGCTGCCGTGAGAGGGCTTCCCGCCGCCGTCCCGGGGCCTGGCAGGGTCTCAGCCCCGCCCACCCGGGACTGTGACACGGTTTCCCGCTGCCCTAGCGCCTGGCAAAGTCGTACACCCCCACCCGGGGCTGTGACGGGCCATCTCCCTGCCCAGGGTACTGGGAGGGCTGCCCCCTGTCCCTGGAATTGTCTGGTCTCTGTGTGCTGATAGGACAGTGCAGCCCTGGGCCTCGCTTCCCTGCAGGGAAAACTCTCCCTGCCACACCCTAAATAGCTGCACGAATCATTCCTGCGGTAGGGATTTTGCCAGAGGAGTGCCCTGTAAATGTCTTTAATGGGTATTTTAGGATGGGTGGCTGCCAGGCTCTAAGGTGGCTGGCCTCCCCACTGCTTCCTGTCCTGCCTGTGCCGGGGAGGCATGCAGAGCTGGCACAGTGTGTCCTGGAAGGCACCCTGCCAGTCCTGCTGTCCTGTCCCTGGAGCGGTGAGTCCAGGCCTGCGAGACGCTTGGTGACTTGCCAGGCACCGCAGGATCCCAGATCACTGCTCAGTTGGTCTGGTGCCTTTATGCCCTGTTGACTTATGTCTTCCTCACACACCTGAGGGCTGTAAAAATCACAGTTGCAAGGTGAAGGTAGGTTTTCCCTCCATCCTGTCAGCAGGTGTTTAGTTTAATATGGAAGAAACAGGTGCTTCCAGAAAGCATCCTCATTCAGTTGCATTTTGCTTTTATTTCCCATGCTGTATTTAGCTATCAGCCATGTGAGTTTTGCTGTTATGAGGAATTTTCTGCACTGAGACTTCTCTTGCAATTTCCTGTCCATGATAAATTTTGGCTTTGTGCTAAAGATGCTTTGCTACAGTCTTCTGCTTCCAGTGCCCTTTTTTTCCCCCTGCTATTACTCCCTCATCTTCTCTCTCCTGGGGAAGCCCTAGAAAAGGTGTTCCCATTATGTTTCTGTTGGACCACATA
This sequence comes from Cariama cristata, assembly GCF_000690535.1. Classification (NCBI taxonomy): domain Eukaryota; kingdom Metazoa; phylum Chordata; class Aves; order Cariamiformes; family Cariamidae; genus Cariama; species Cariama cristata. The sequence goes on along the minus strand of NW_009622415.1, from coordinate 23,144 downwards.
TTTTTGATCAGATTCTACTTTCATTTTAACTTAGCCACTACACCACACTGCAGGATAGCACCTATATTCTACAGTGGTGCAAGTGTGGTGCCACTGATTATACACCGTTTAACTAAGCTAGTCAGTTATTTCGCTGTCTTTCTCTTACCAAGTTTTTATATAGTGATATTTTGTGATTTTGGAGAATTTTGAGGATTTTTAGTTTTGTTGGGTTAGAGACAAGTAAAAGAAGCTGATGTTGGTTTGTTGAGGACTGACCATTTCAAAGCATTTGGTAGTACACTTGAGAGTAACTGTACAAGATAAACACCAGGGAGAAAAATACAAAGAAGAAAAAAGTTTCTAACACAAGGCCAAATCCCATGCTGTTAGCATAGCTATCCCTGTTTATAGCCACTGAAAATCTGACCTGCAACCTCCTTCATTTTAGCTTAGCATTCTGTGTGGCAGCAGGTGTTAAATTGTTGTGCCTATGTCATCTGTTATCTGGTTTGTGCTGCTTCAGTTTGAGTATTTGCAACAAAATGACATTCCTTTAACTTGTGTAGCATGAAGTAGGGCAGTGGAATGTATGCTGGAGTGTATTTTAACTACAATACAGTAAAAAACAGCTTTAAATTGTTGCATAAATTCATTATGATCCTGTTCTTCAAAGTATCTTTTTTTTTTCTTTTTTTTTCCTGTTGTTTAATACCAAATAGCCACAGGAACTGCATTTATCTTTCAGTTTGGAAAATGAAGCAAACAAGACCAGATTTTAAAAAGCTTGATTACAGTTTATTTTTGTTGCGTGTAATTTTCAATAAGACTGGTTTATTCTAACAGCTGTAATAAGCATGGCAGATCTGAAAGCTGTTTCATGATTGCTGTCTCTCTTTCTTTGTCCCTGATGGTGGAGGTGTCTTAATTACTGTTTGTTTTTGTAAATTTTAAGGATTAGTCATCCTTTGATGCCAGATGACTCAGTTGTACCATACATTTTCAAATCTTTGCATTCAAAGGCTTGATGGAGTTGGGTTCTGATAGGAGATTTTGAAACGTACTGCTTCGACCCATAGTTAGTCTTTCAGCAAAAGTGTTCTTGTATGTCACGGCCAGCTCTTAATCTGTTTGTATGAAGATCTGACAGTTTTGGAATATACCTTTTAATGTGGACACTTCAGTTATGGCATCTGTCTCTCTGCAACTTTTCTTTGCTGGGTAAATGAAAATCGTCTCCAGATCCTGTTGGCACAAGAGGTGGTGACTAAAATGAACTGAACTCCTTGCTCCATGAAAGCAATGGCAGATTTCCCATTGACTTTAATAAGGCCAGGATTTTGCTCTAGCTTCTGTTACTGTCTTTCAGGGGTCCTTGGTAGTTTGTGTCCACAGAGCCAGAAGAGTATTTCTGGGGACTGGGAATGTGATGTTTTTTTTCCAGCCATCACTCATTTTGTGACACTGTTGTTCCAGTTTTGGGAGGGCCAGGGAATGATTTTCACAGTGCGAAGACTGATTTGGAGCATTAAATCCCCACCAAACACACAAGTAAACCATTACCAGGAGAGTCTAGTGTAATTGTGGATGCTTTATTTGGTAGTAACTGGAGCTTTTGGTTGGATCAGACTTTATGGCTTTGCCATGTAGCTTTTGTAGAGACAACCAGCCTCTCTTGTTCTTCTGCTCCCTCATCTATCTTATGTATAATGCATACCTGTACTATGTAGTCTTCTTGTTTGCTGGGACAGCCACATTGCAGCCGCTTTTTGTCAAGTAGTAGATAAATCATTAGTAGGACTGAGAAGCCATGATTTCACTTCAGTGATTTCCATTTCAAGCAAATGATTATCACCTATTCATGCAGTGTTTAATACAGTTGTAAACTAAACATTGGAGCCCTTACACACTGTTTAGCACTCTCTTTGCCCACATTATGCTGTATTCCCTTGCACAACTGTGACCATCATGCCCGTTACACTTAGCGCAAGTTAGTGCCCAGCATCCCACAACGCACTTCAGTCCCCCAGCACAGGAGTGCTTCTGCACCCTGTGCTATTCCTCCTGTCCTGGCTGCCAGCACCAAGTTGGTCAGGATGTCCTCATGTTCAGTGTCCCCCCACCCCAATGTCCTTCTCTTCTGCATTGGTTTCCCTCAGATGAGACTTGCATGTAGCCAGAGCTTCTCCAGCATGCTCCTTCCTCCAACATCACTTTGCCCTCCAGACCTTTTTTTTTTTAAGTGTGCCAGTGCTTTGGCCCAAACTGGAACCCTGCAGTTGTAAGCAGTTGGATGAGTTGGAGAGAAATAGCATACCTACCAGCTATCCACAATAAAGCCAGAGGCTGGATCCAGTTTACGAGTGGTAGTTCCCTTTGACCTAAAAAGAGTGCATGGGAGCTCTTGTAAATAAGTCCCAGGTCATTGCAAGAAGTGAGTAGGATTGAGATTTCTGCTTTCTAAGCTGATACTCAGATCTTAGTTCTATTAGAGTTGAGCACTTTACGTTCAGAGGGCTCTGGAGACACCAGTTTTGTAAATTATAAAATCTATTACAAACCAATCTAATGCCTTCGCTGTTAGCCTCCAGCTAAGAACATAGCTTTCAGCTTAAAAACAGAGGTCAACATGTACAGAAGATCATGCTAAAAGTGGCAGTGTACAAGAACAACTGCTGAGTTGAATCTGTAGAAGTTTATTGTGATATATCTGAAAACTGAGTTGGTTAAAACTTCAAACTGAAATGAATGGGAAATTGTTTTGTCTCTTGGGGGAAAACTCTTTCAAACTGTTGAACTTGAATAAGCAAATAGTCTGTGCAATAAATAGTTACACGATGCACAATTAAGATAAAAGATGATTAGTATGCTAACATTTTATATGGGTTTGGCTACATTAAAAAGTAGAGGTATATAGTTATCTGTCTTCAGTTCTGAACTATAACTATGTTAATGTGTCTCAGTACATACCTCATCATATTTTATAGGTGGCAAAAGTGGAATATGTTAGAAAAAAGCCAAAATTAAAAGAAGTTCTGGTGAGATTAGAAGAGCATATGGAATGCACCTGTACATCATCAAATACTAATTCAGATTATAGAGAAGAAGAAACTGGTATGTTTTCCTTTTATTTTTGCATTAATGCTGATTTCGTATGGACCTTATTTTTATGTTAGTAAAGAAAGTAAAGCAAACTTTGCTTCCTGTGAGCTCAGTAGAGAAGCTCTCAGCTACTTCTCTGTGTGTTGAAAATGCAAAATTAGGGATGGTTTGTGCTGTATAAAGAGTTTGGATTTGAAGTTTAAAGTGTATCAATTCTCATTAGTTTAGCGTTTAAGTAATTGTAAATGCCAAATAGTGTTCAGGTCTTGCTTAACTAGGTTAAAGGTTGTCATGTTGCAGCTTATTGGTGAACTCTGGTGCCTAATTTCTTTAGACTTTGTGGAGACAGGGCTAAGGCTGAGATTTACTTGACCTCGGGGAAAGTATTAATGAAATGAATGTAAAACACTTAGAAATAAATTCAGTATTCAAGAATAAGGAGTTTTGAAACAACATTGCCCATTCTGTTGTCTTGTTACTTATATCTAGTCAAGAATTTATGGTCACTTATCACATTAAACCTAAGTTTGCCATATCAAGACAACATTTAAGTTACCATGGGCAAAGATTTATGGGGAAAAATATTTACTTTCAGTCTGACTTTCATAAAACAACCTAAAATCATTAGCTCAGATCCTCTTACTAGGGTGCAGTCAATGCAGAGCTTGACACATATTCAGGAAACCCAGTAGGTTTCCTCCCTTTCTCCTGATTTTGGTGGAAGACAGCTTCAAAAGTTTGTTTCGCACCTCTGCTGGGAATTTAGGGGTGCAGTAGACCAAGCCCAAGATTAAAGTCAGTGAAGAGCAGGTAAATATAGGAGGAAAGCTGCCCAAAGGTGATGGATTTTGTAGGTGGCTGGGCAAGGAAGGGTTTTCTGTACTGTCTCCATCCAGCATGGAGATATAAATCTGGTCTAGGTGAATGTAAACTTGAGTTGCTATGTACAGAGCAGAAGAATTAGAATTTGTATAAAAGTGAAGTTAGGCTGTGATTTTACTGGACATCAATTTATAATCTGAGCTGAGTGTTTTAGCTGAAACTAGATTGAGTTATGAGTAGACAAAACCACATTTAAAATGGTTATTTTTATGTGTATATGGTTTGATTTTTTTTAATGTCTTCTATTTGAAAAAAAGCTTCATTAGATCAATATCAGTTTTCCAAAATGTCTTTAATTGCCAAAGACTAAGCAGTTAAGATTTTAAGGTGAAAACTTTTCTTTTTTGATGTGTGTGAAAAATGGGATAGGATTGTCATGGAACAGTGTAGATTTCTAGGATCTAATTACTGATAGGAACAAAACTTGCACCAGCAAGTAGTTGGTGAGCTGAAAATAGCTTAACTACAGAGCTGAAAGCAAATGTCAGATACTGCATGGTAACAGTAATTATAGATGGATCTTGGAAATGACGTATGCAATGCCAGCTTCATTTATTATTTCTTTACTTTTGTATAATTACTTTGTAAACTGAATGTCAGATCAGATGTTATAAAGTTATTACTTTAATGCAAAGGATAATGAGATTTCTTTGAGACATAAACGGTTTGAGTATTTATTACTTCAGTGTTCAACAAAATGCATTATCTTAGGGCTTTTTACCAGCCCTGCCCTTATGTTAACAGGAAGGCCTAGGGAATCAGGTAAAAAACGGAAACGAAAAAAGTTAAAACCAACATAAAACCTACTGGAACTATTTGATATTCAGGTAGGACTTGTATGCTGAACACCCTAATAGCACAAGTACTGGAAAACTTAATCAAATATCATCACTTCAACTTAATCACTGTTCAAAATCTTGACACTTGCTACCTCAAGGCTGCAAAGAGATTAGATTTGATTGGCTTTGATAATTCTACCTGCTGGTATTTTTCCTTTAAGCTCCACATCACCATCAGCATCTTACATTCTTGAGCTACTTCCTTTTCTTGCCTTTTTTGTTTCTTTTTTTTTGGAGGGTGCTAATACTTCAGCTTCTGAAATCTCAAGTTCCATTGCCTCTGCTTTTGTTTCATTTTTATTGATTTCTGAGGTCAAAGCATCACATAATAATGCATGAATAAATTGCCAGGTTACAAATTGTTGTGTTCCCAGTCATTGGCTGTAAAACATTGAGTGTACATACAGAAAATACTATTATATGCATGACCATCAAACCCATGTTTTGGCACGAACTGGGATTGATTGTACATGCGCCTGAGACGGTCTGGTGATCTGCCTACCTGACAAGGAAGATGCTTAGAAATAACATTTTTTGTGTTGCAGGGCCCTATGTTAGTTACACCAGAAAATTAAGATCTTTTTTTTGGTCTGTTCAGTCTCGGTAGGATGATGACAGGCAGTCATCAAAATTCATGATGTTTTCAGTGTAGTGAAAAACTAACACCCTCTCAATGCAAAAGTGACTGAAATCCTTTGGCCAACATATTAGCTATGCATGATGTTGGTGATACACATTCCAAATTAAGTATAGAATTTCCATTTCTTAATGACTTGAAATTATGTAAACTGCAGCACTTGCAATTGATTCTAGTATTGGGAGCGGGAATGATTTGGATTTTGCAGTGTATGTGCCTACCGGATGATGGTGAATTTAATTTCAAGCACCTATTTTTGCACATAAACTCCCAATGGCAGTTTTAATTTATACTGATGTATCATTTCTGAAGAATGCTAAACTTGATATCCTGTTTCAGATTAACAGGTATTTATTGGGAGTAGTGTGATAGAAGCAAAGATTTTCTAAAATTCGACTTTAAAAGTGAGCATGTAAACTCAATCAAAACAGCATTTAGAACTTCTTGTCCCAGGTTAGTGACTCTTCATGCAGAACAGTTTTTTTTTTAAGTCATCTACTTAGAGGATAGGACCTTTGATTCTAATCATAGAGTTATTGTATCTTTTTTCTCTCCTGCAGATGTAAGGTGAAAATAAGCTAGAAAAAAAACTTCTCTCTGGGACATGGATGTACATGGTTTGTTACATTCCTGAACCTACTATGTATGGTGCTTATTGACTGTATACTTTATTTGTTCTCCTGTGTGAAAAAACTGGCTCAAAGAACACTTAATGAGAACAAAGAAACAATGTACATTTGTTTAATGTGACATCAAAGCAAGTATTGTAGCACTCTGTGAAACAATAGGAAGCTTCCCTGTCCAAAAAAGAAAAAAAAATGAAAGAGAGAAAAACAGAAAAGAAAAAAAGACAGTTGAATGAATGGAGGATACCAAAAGTACTCAAAAACATGACAAAAATCTAAGTGAATAGTGGATTTCTGTCAGAGCAGTCAACGGTGCTTTACGTCAAGAAATGTGCCTGCGTTCTTGATGAAGATGGATGGACACTGGTGGACTTCAGGCACAAAAAAAGCAGGATTTTTTTTGAATGTATGAAATGATCAAATGCCACGCAAACACTATAGAACAATACATCCTTGCTTGGTGGTGTTTTAAAAGTCTACACAAAAAAACCTTCTGGGGAGCCTTAAGTGGATTTTTTTTTTTTTTTTTTTTTTTACACCATAAAGTGATTATTAAGTTTTCTTTTTACTCTTTGCCTAGCTTTTTATTATCTCTTGGACTACATTTGCCAATAACACATATAAAAGACTGGTATAACAATAAGCAGAACACAAAACGTTATGGTATTTCTCCTAGTGGGATGCAAACTAATGAGATGTATTAAAATAAAAATGGTATACCTATGCATACTTTTCTAGACGTTTCTTGGTTTATGTTCCCCAACCTCCCCCGTAATTTAAAGCATTACATAAAAAGAAAAAAAGAGAAAAAAAGAGAGATGTGCGTAAACAAATCATAGGATATCCATGCAAAAATCCTTTTTTTTCCGTTGAGACTTATGCCAGTTGCCTACTAGTGATATTGTGTTAGCAATTGTCATTCTTATCAGTATACAGATACTTTTATTTCACATGTTGGAGCTGTGTGAAATGTACAAATTCTTGTATCTGCATTGTACAATGTCATGGTGGCATGGGAACTACCTTGCTGCAAATATTTGAACAAAACCTAAAATTCTTTATTTTTGGTAAAATGTTATGCTTTATGTGTATTCAACAGAAATATGTGTTTTTGTAAAGGTGAAGTTTGTATTTTTATCTAAAAATTAACAGTTTTATATACCTGAGAAAGCCTGCTATGTTTTCTTGAACCAAAAAAAAAAAAAAAAGAAAAAAGGAAAAAAAAAGCATTTTGTGGTCATATTTTTGTAGTAGAATAGCCCAAATAACATCGAAATCTATTTTAACTATAGCAGGGCAAATAAAACACTCTGGCACCAGCTCCTATGTTTTCAAAGTGCCGAAGGATTAAATGTTCAGTTCCCCACGGATTGCAGTGGGAGCCACATGGCTAAATCCTTCTGTACTGCTTTGGAAATTTAGGGCTGTGCCAGATATGACACGGCTACTCACTTGGCCAAAATCACTGCCCCACCCCAGTAGTTTGGATTATGTACCCTTTGTTTTATTTGGATTATCACATTGGATATGTAAAATGAGCTACTGGATTCTTTTATTTGTGAAACATCTACAAAGAGATGAAAGAGTTTTCTTATTTTGGAACAACAAAAAAGTTTGTCTTGAAGACAGTCTTTCCACTCAAATAAAAAAAAACCTTCAAATGTGAATGAACTGCAGAACCTTAAAACAACAAAAGAGAGAGATATTTTTCCATTTCTTTAAATATAGTTGAAACATTCCCCTCCTGTTCCTGTGGCTATGTCCAGTTTCAACCAAACAAAGCAATGTTAGCTAACAGGCATTATTGGCTTCAGATGCTAATGCAGAGATAGAGTTAGTCACTGTTCTATTTTGTGATCATTTTCCCAGTGTATTTGTTGAGCACCAAAACTGGAAATACATTTAACTAAGATTGTCTGTGCTTGTTTTCCACTAAGTGTACTGTTCACAATGTTATGCACATGAATGTATGTGTCTGCGTTTAAAAAAGTGTATAAAATGTAATTTATATATTTATGTTTCAGTGGGATGCCAATAATGTTGCTCCGTTCCTTTTTTGTCTAAAAGATATCTAATGAAAAAAACCCCATATATCCATTAAAATCATGTAGACGAAAAGCATTATGTGACCCACTCAGACACTGTGCAGGTATGAAAGGATGTCAAAGTCACTTAAGTGGAATAGTTTGCAAAACAACTTTTTGAGAGTCCTATGGTTGCACTGGCATAAGAAGGTTGCATTCAGATCTGTGGGCCAGCTTCCCTGGAGTAACTCCATTGAGTATAATGGAACTCTGCTGACTTACATCACGAGTGAGTCTGGCCCTATAGTAAAGTCTTGAAAAAACAGCAAACTGAGAGGCATGCATTTTATTGGTGCCAGCAAGTAAATGTGTTATGCCAAATTCGGAAAACCAGGAGAGAATGAAGACTGAATGGAGTCTTTTCCAGTAGGCATTTGTTTGAGACTTGTAGTCTCGAGTTATTTTTGTTAGCAGGACTGAAATGCACATGAGTCTTTGTTCTCAAGCACGATGTTTATACGGCATGCAGCAGAAAACACAAAAAACTCAGGGCTATATTCTCAGCTAGTATAAATTGGCAAATGTTTTTGACTTCAGCTGCCCCTAAGCTAATTTACATCAGATGAGGATCCAGTCCATGGTTTTTAAAATACGAGTAGTGTCACAACATGAGCATCATTTACTGTAGTCCAGCTGAGATATCACCCGCCAGCCTTTCGAACAATGCAGGCTATGATATTGGTCCTTCTTCAAAGTGGCAGATACAACCAGAAGAAACAGTAACATTAAAGGTTGTGACACAGGAGACATTAATTCAAAGTTAAGTTGGACATTTCAAGGGCCATATCCTCAGCTGGTGTAAATCACCATCACTCCGTTGCCTGCAATGGAGCTGTACCAGCTTACACCACTTGAGGGGCTGGTCCCTCATTCTTGCTCATCCCCTTCACTATTTGGTCCTGCAGGGATCTCAGATTGTTGTGTACGGTTGATGTAATCCTGTGTTCTCTAATACTTAAGCACAATAAGTGAATATAAGAATGAGTGTCAGACTTAACTTTGAATGTCCGAGCTCTGAAATGGTTTGTTTCACCATTGTGGCTGTAAATTAAACAGTTCTCTGTGCATTTGTGAATGCCGTGTCATATCTTCTTCCGCTGTCTACTGGAGGTGGACTCCATCTGGACTTTTAAATTGCTGCCTTTGGAGTGTTACAGGGAAGGGTGTGAGCAATATACCTGATTGACAGCTCTGTTATTTGTGGGGTGGGGGGGCTAGTAGGGGGCTTAGTGAAGGAGTTGAAGATGATAGTTGTTGTCAGTCACGTTTCCATGCAATCCTTTAACACCTTGTCATTTTTGTCCTTGCACATACTAGGTAGAGATTTAGGGATGAAGCGTTTTTCTGTTTTACATTCTCAGTCACTTCCTCTGTCCAGAGATTCAGAAGTTGTTGGTCTGATTTCATCTTTTTTGAGGTCTTTTCTGGTCAGAAAGTGTATGTGTATGGTGCATGATCGACTGATTGTCTAGTCAATTCATTACGTTTAATTCTGTGCTTCATCTTTCCAGAGATGCCCTTCAGTTGCTTTTGTTGAGTGAAATCAAGGATTATGTGCCAGTTTGCTTTCCTTTTCTCCTGTCCTCCATCCTGCTTGGCATCTGCTTTATTAAACAGTGCGTGATGACTACAGGCAGTTGCTCCTCTCCAGCCCTGGAGGTTCCTAGGCAGCTCCGGCACTTCTGTGTCTTTGAGCTTAGGCTTTTTACTCTGCTTGGAACAGCATCTCCCAGGTCTCCTCCCTCCAACGGGCTTCAGCATTCCAGCTATGAGGTTCTCTTGGCTTTCCTCCTTGGGTCCATGTTGCCTTTCTGTAGTCTGCTTTCCAGCTATTCTCTGCCTGACTTTCCCATCCCTCTGTTTCTGTCTCTCAAAAATGATTTTCCCTTCCTAGGATCTGTCTTATCGTACATCTTTTCTCTCTCCTCCTGCCTGACAGAACAACCTTTGATCTGTTTATCTCCAAATCAATTGTTTTTTCTAGGCATGTGCCACAAGATACTGTCTCCCAGGCCTACAGGCCCATAGCTGGTCCCTGCATAAAGACAAATGCTGTTATATAGATACGTGTTTGTGGAGAAAAAAAGATTCATCTTTGCATTCGGAAAAATGCTCACTGCTGAAGGCTCCCTGCTAAAGCTCTGTCCAATTCCAGCCACAGCGTAACTCTGGAATAGTGGCATTGAAGCTATTCCAAACATCTGACAGTTCAATTAAGACCAGTGGCCCCGTTTGTAATTTAATTTGGAAGTGTACCCAAAAACAGTGATGAAGTTTCAAAGCTACCTCAGATTTGCATGCTTGTATTTTACTGTAAATTGAAGGAAGTGATGTTTGTAGGCTCCTTCCATGGCTTTGAATATCTTACTCTGAATATTTATCTGACCCTCTCTTGGGCTCGAAGTCGTAGTTGCTTTAAAACGCAAACAATGTGACGTTTTCAATTAAGTAGGTTTTTTGGTGTTTCTAATACATAG
>NW_009622415.1:0-12487 GCF_000690535.1 Cariama cristata | reverse complement strand
TATCAGATCTCAGAAAGAGTGTCAGCTAAAAATCGTTTAAACCCGTAAGAATCCCACTTAAGTTTGCTTTAATTTCAGGTAACAAGAGAAAAGCCCATCAGTGTTACATTCCTCAAAAATCAGCCTATGTTTTGTATTTATTATTCCATTTAATTACTGTGTGTTTTCCCACATTTTAATAGCAAGGTATTATTCCATGTCTGAGCTTTTCTGTGCTGCTCTTTGCTATAGCATCTCTGCAGCACAGCCTTGAACTGGTTAGTATTCATATCTCCTCTGAAATAAAGAACTATTGTTATCCCATTTTAGGCGAGACCGAGGCATGGAGAAATGACTGTGCAAGGTCACACAGCAAGGCTATGGCAGAACCAGGGATAGGACTCAGATCTGAGTGCTCATCCAGTGCCCTAAATCACTCGACCATCTTCCCTTCCCAAGAATGAATCCTTGCACCCTTAGAGCTAAATACTGAAAAGATTGAGGGTAAGTCATTTTGCCTAATTATTGTGCATTGAATACATAATCAAAAACCACTGCCATATCGTCAGAGAATGTAGTGACTGATGAAAATTCAGCTTTCTGCCCATGCAATTATGCAGCCTTTTATGCTATCATGAGCTAGTCATTTCCTGCATCTCTAAGGAGTCAACCTTTCGTGACTTAGAGTGAAAATTATGCACATAGAACAAATCAAGACTCAGTTTTTATGGGAATTTACAAAAATTCAGTAGACAATTTTAATTGTACTTCCTTTCAGTTCAGTGTCATTTATTCCTTTTATGGTGTGGGTAACATTTCCTAAGGGAACTGTTTTTATCATGGGCCCAATCCTGGATTTTGTTCCCAGGCCCTAATGTGGAAAAGCACTTTAAGAGGTGCCTGTGTTTGCCCTTCTTCAAACTAGTGCCTAAGTGTGCTCGTAACTTTGGACAAACATCCCATTGACCTCAGGCAAATGGAGCAGAGTTGATGCTTTATTACTTTTTTTAAGTAGGGTGTACCTTCCTGACACGGATCCCAGTTGTGGGACGGGGGTCTTAGTGCTCTTAGAGTGTTGGAAGTATGTTGTAAGCAATCCCAAAGATGAAGTAAAAAGACTAGAATATACAACTAGAAAAACAGCTGGGAGAATTCCAGTCTCTTCTACTTCTGTGGAGGTTGCTATTTTGAAATACATATTTGTTCTTTTTTGGGAAAGTACTTTCCTGGTGTGGATGGATGCAGGACTGCAATTGCTAATGCCAGTGAGGCCATTTAAGATTATCTGTTTGGGTACCTCAGAGAATTTGAATTTGAAAACTCACAGTCGTACCCATAGCAGATGAATTTGAGATGGGAAAAAATAATGAAAACAAATGTCATGTGAAATTTGGCAACTTTCAGTTTAGGAAAAGAAAAAGGAATTAGAAGGTAAAATTAACAAGATCAAAAGCTTAATCATTCATTTTTCAGTTGTGGAATGTTACCTGTCCCTTCAGTCATTCTAATTATTTGCTGCATCAGGCTAAATTATGTGCTGAAGTAGCTCAGAGTCACTACAACATGTAAAAAGTTATGGCTGGTTCTTGTTGAACTGCTACCTATTATCATGTCATATGACTGTGAGGTGGGGCCTGCAATCACAGTTGTAAATCAAAGAACAAGTCATAGGTTAGGTACTGTTTTCCTTAGATATTGTCTCTAAGTTTGTTTTCTGTATGCTAGTCTCTTGAGTGACATTTGGTGAGCTTTTCAATTAGGTGTAAAGTCAAGAATAGGTAGTTCCTAACCTGAAACTAAGAAAGTGCTAACTCTTAGTCTTGTTCATAATCAATAGGTAAAATTCTGGCAACATCCTGGTGATAGAGTTTCCATCACTGAAGGTTTCAGTGTCACATTCTTCCAGTGTTACCTCTTCCCCTAGAGGAGAATGCAGTCATTATTCTATTTGACTCATTAGCGGGCCATCAAATCTGACTTGGTTTGAGTTTCTGGCATCTAGAAATTTCTGTTTGGACTTATACTTGTGCATGCCAAATGTCTTCCAGGATCTCAGATAAAAATACACAAAGAAAGGCTGACTTGTGTGCTTTGACAGAAAAGAAATCCCCATATGACGGCTGGAGTAGTCCCTCAAACAGAGAAATAAGGAGCCAAGTTTGTAACAAGTGTTGCACACTCATCTTCCCAAGATCAGACCTGGTGTTTTGACCTCTGTGTACTATCTTTCATCTTGCATAATGAAGGCATCTGGTTTTACTGTCCATCTTTGAAATTCAGAGTAGCTGTAAAGATCAGATATGCAAAAACCAGAAGCACTCAGAGATGCAGTTGAGCCCGTAGCACTTGAAATGCCCCGGGGATTTTGAGAACATCTTGATTCTTGAAGGCAATCACAAATAAGTAGAAGAAGAGCATTTTAAACACTTCTGAAAATCCCACCCTGGTTTATTTGGCAGGTGAAAAAAGAATCCAGGAAATATGCTACATGTAATGATCATTCAGTGACAAAATAGGTGTTCATAGAAAATGCTCATGCTTAAATCTTTCAGCAGTTAATGATCATGTTTACAGACCATAGTACTTGAATACCTCACTTATCGATACATCAGGGCTTGGATGAACTTTGAGATGTATGAAAATGGGACACTCCTTAGGCGAATGGTAGCTCTATGTTCTAGTAACTGATCAACCAATTACATAATTGGCCAGATCACTAACTTGCATAAATAGATACAACTCCATTGACTTCACTGGAGATGACAGTTACCTGAGAATTGACCCGAAACTCTTGCCACGAAGCAGATAATGGTTTCATATTTTGCTGTTTAGTGTTGCTGTAAAAATAGACTCATTTCCTGGAGCAGTTAAAACAAGAAAATATGGAAAAGCAATTTCCCACAGAGACTCATCTGCACTGGAATTTGCTGAGGTCCCCGGATGTGAACATGCGCTGCTAGAAAACATAAACCAGCAGCTTTGTTTAGGGAAGCCTCTGACCTGTCAAAAATGCAGAGCATTTGTTACTAGACTTTTCCTCAGCAATTAGCGGGTAGAATTACTCATAGAAATTGTTTTGTTTCCTCACAAGGGGAGAAGCAAGTCATAAATTCAAGATATCCCCTGTTTGACCACAAGAAAGAAGGCTCTGCTCACAGAGGGCCTGTGGGTGAAGTGTTGAGTGGCCTCAGCTCCCTTTGGGGATGAACTCAAACTTGTAGACCTCAGTGAAGTATCAAGAGCCCTCCAGAATTGCTGGACATCCCTAGCTGTGATTTTTTCCAGCAGTCGAAGGGATTTGGACATCCAATTTTAATTCATTTTTACAAGACTTTCAACAAACCTCAGTTGGCTTCAGAATGCCTCTGTCTTTGTTGTGCAGACAGACTAATTTTGACCCAGGGATGTCACCATGAGTGTTGCCTTCCTTCTCTAGGTAGCAGCACTCAAACCTTGGGTTTGCTTTCTGCTGTTTGGTGTAGGTGTTTCCAAGCAGTGATTTCTCAAGTGCCTGTTGCGTGCCCCATTCACTGCTGGGGCAGCCTGACGTTTCAGATGGGGAGTCTTCCTTACTCCAGCCATGCCTCATCTTTTCCTTAGAACTTTGACTTTACGTGTCTATATAAAGGTCATGCTGGTTTAAGCTGAAGACCAGGGGAGTTTCAAGAGGCTGTATTTTCTGCTATGGGCCCTGTTCTGCTAGAGCCTGTTGCTCAACTGTGTGAGCTCTGTGGGGCCAGAGAAGGAGGGAGAGATGCTGCAGCACTTCAAGGAAGCCAAGGTATGTCTCCTCATGCTCAAATGGTCCAGCCTGAAGACACATCCTCCCTGGCTGCCACCAAGCATGGCGGTTTCCCTCTTTCCTGTTTGCCTTGAGGGCTGATATTTCCTTGATGCCAACATGTCGCTCAAGCAGAGGAAGGTCTCATGCTGCATTGTGTGGTTGAGGAGACGTGGTATCTACTCAACAGCAAGATTCCCATGCAGACTGAGGGCTCTGTGCTTGCGCACTTGGGAGTGAGGACACTTCTTGGTCCAGACTAACCCACAGTAAAGTAAGCCGTGTCAGAGGTCTCCTTGGAGCCAGGAAGTTACTCAAAAATGCGTTCAGGATCTGAATTCCCCTTGACTGCAGTGGGTTTCCACAGCAAAAATGACAGAAGCAATTTATCCCAGATAGAGAGGTTTCTTCAACAGGCCATGTATCAGTCCTGCAGGTTAATGCTTAGCTTGCGTACTTTACTGATTGCCACATATACTGCTTTTAAATCAAATGGTCACTATTTATTCAGGGATATGTTTCTCTTACCTGTCCTTCAGAAGAGCTTGCCTAACAGCTTGTATCCATTTGTTGTGAAGAGCCTGCTGGCCAATCCAAAATGGTTAGGCTATGCCTGCATATCTGGCAGGGGTTCGGGGACCTTGCAGCTGGGGTTAGCAAGTGCAAATGTTTCCCATTAGCTCCCTGCATTCCCCTAAGTTGTGATTCAGCAAGACAGTCAGTGGAAAGCTGAACTTGAGGCATGTGAGATGTTTCTTTGAAGTTAATCATGCTTAAAGTTAGGCGTGATCTGAGTTGGCTTGCTAAGCTGCGGTCCTGGAGAACCTACTGTGCTACCCCAGTGTAAGCTTAGTCTTTTCCTCTTAGGTGTTGCCTGGAGTGATGTTAGTTTCAGAAGCGGTCTGCAGCCTTTCAGTAAACTGTTTGATAGTATTGAGGGAAAGCTTTAACTATTCAGTGGCTTTCTACCAGCAAGCTCAGCTACACCAGAAAGTCCATAGCAATGCTTACCCTCTCTGGGCCTCTACCTTAAAAAGGTGGGAAATTAAGCAGATCATATCATCTTGATTCCTTTATCTCGCTTAATTAAGGAGAAGTTTGCCAATAGTGATCTGGTATTTCCTAAAATAAGCATTCGTGAAGAACACTTTGAACAACTTCAAAAGAATTTTCAGGCTAGATCAGGAAAAGATAAAACCAGAAGTGGAAACTTCTAATACACTTTATAGCTCATTACTTACAGGAAGTACATTGTTGCATAGGATACTAATGAATTCTGCAGGATGAGGTTTCCAAAAGAAAAAAAAATGGCACCTTCTGTATCTTAGAGGAAAGGTCTCAGGGCTTTTGCAATTACGATAGGTAGGCAGTGGATGTGTGAGGTCATATCACCCAGAAAGAGTCTGCCTCTGGGAAGAGGCTTTTTAAAGTTTCAAGTGTGTACACTATTGAATTTCTGTAGCAACTTCCAGGTCTAGCTGCAAAAAGTGATAAAGGGAATGGTAAAAGTCTATCTTGTTTTTGGTAGTCTTATTCTACACCCTAGAAAGCAGAAATATTGCACTGGTATATCTAGCTGCAGGGAGGACAGCAGGAAGACATTTGAATGACTAAGGATGAACGTGGTAAAGTTGGTGCTGGTGTTCTCCGTCAGATAGTGAGGCTAGCAAAGTGAGAATAGCAAAATGGATACTCAGTTTTACTAGTGACACTTGTCTGGAAAATTAATATTTGACAGACTCTTAATTAACTCAACTGAAGAAGTAATCCTAAAATCCTGGTTTTGGACAAGGGCCTGAATCCCAAGCTACTGGATTTACTGTTAGTGAGTTGCTGGTCTCAGAAGTGTTGTGAAACAGGAATATTTCAATATTTGTAAAGCACCAAGAGATCCTACGGATAACGAGTAACAGTTTTCTGCTGTTTAAAGAGTTCCCTAGTGTAAGCAGGCCCTTCCACCGTGACTAGAGAGCTGAGGGGTTGTGCCCCAGGCTCAGCTCATGGTTTCAAGTCCAGATGTGCTGACCCCAAGTTAGCACCAGCCGGTGTTGGGTGCACCTCTGTCACATGCAGAGTATTGCACACATGCCGATTACCTTGCTGTTCTCCAACACGGGGGATATGTCCACCTACCATCTCTTGTGTTTCACTCAGATTGTAAGGATAGCTTTGCTGTATGTATGAACGTATTTTAGGCGGCAAGGCATTTCCATCAGGACTGAATCACATGGGTAGTGAAGCTTGGATATATTTTTTTTATGTACAGGCAAGATATTTAAATATCAGATTAGTTGCTCTTTGTATTGTTAGGCACCCAGATACTTCTGAACTTGTGGTCATTGGAAGGCTGTCTTACTGAAAATCAAGAGGCATTTGTCCTTGCGATCACGAGTTTCTACTCGTGCTTGAAAGTGAGATTTGGACTCCTAAGTCACAAAGATGCTTTTGCAAATGTGGTATCTGTCTTTCTGCTTCTCTATAAATCAACCTGCTTGGCCTGAACTGAATGTTTAAATAATAAACAGCTGAAGGACAGTCTGATTGCTTCTTTCTGAGTGTTTCCCTTATACAGTGCTTGGTGTCACATGGCATCTGCTCTGACCTTAAGGACCTGCTTTCTGGAGGCTTTTTTACGATGCTAACAAACCCCACATTTTAACTAGCTGTTAAATAAGCCAGTCAGTGGTAACTATTCAGGACAGGGATTAGAAGAGTATTCTTACTGGGATACAGGATGGCTCTGTCCATGTGCTGGCCAGGGATGAAGGGCTGGAAAACTATGTGGTGGAAGAGACTGTTAATGTGATTTTCCACAACTTTCCTTGCAGCTGCATTTTTGAGGAGAGAGAGAGAGAGAGAGATGGCTAGGCTTGCAGTAACATGTTGTGCCGTCATAAATGCTACAGCCACCATCTGTTTCCAGCCCACGGCTTGAAAGAAAACTGAGCAGTAATCTCATAATTCACATGAACATTTTACACTTGTGAACCCTTCCCAACCTTTGTCTAATAATGAGGGGAGTGCATGGTGCTAAGGTTTGTATTTTTCCTGCACGCATTAGTGTTTATTTGTATGTCTTTTTCTGTTTTGTTGTGTTTTTTTTCCACGGGCCCATAAAAAACCTTTCTCTGGGAGGAAAATCAGACCAATTCCACGGTCAAAAGAAACATAATAAAGGCGAAATCCCAATTCCATTGACCTTGCTGGCAAAATGCTCCAGGAGGAGGTGCATTTAACATTCCTCTCTGTGTCTGTCTTAGTTACTTGTTGATTAAAAGAAAGACATTAGAAAGTGAAGAGGCAGGTTGCTGGACTGCCCTTTCCCTGCAGAAACAGAGCTGCTAGAATAGCTGGACATGCGCATTTTAAACCCACACCATCAGATAGGATGGTAAGGGTAGGTTGGATTTTAATGAAAACAAATTCTTCTGCTAATCTTCGCTTCGGGCTGGCTCTCCGTGGGATTAAGGATACCACCTGCTGTGCCAAAGACGTGCTCAGGTTCGAGGCTGCTGGTGGGTGGGAAGAACACAAACATCTGAGAGTGACTCTGGTGAGCGATCGCAGTCTGTCCGGTTGCAGTGCCCTCAGGGAAGCCAGAGAGTTGAGGTCATTTAGTTGATGGAAATACCGCTCCCCTCCAGCCTGCAAAGCGAGGCTAGCATCATTAAGGATTTCTTTTTGACTGTTCTGCAAAACCAAGGGCTGCTGTTTCTCTGGGCCTCCTCTCGTCTTTGGACTCAATTTGCACGCCTCCTCCTAGCACAGCCGAACGAGCTGAATGAACTCCTGCTCTCCTCTGGCCTTAGAAACAATGACTTCCATCATCTCAACCAGACTGCAGAGCAATTTAAGGATGAAAGGGCTTCTCATTTCATATATCCCACTGCTGCTAGAACTATAAATCCTTGATGGACTGAGTTTATAGCAAACTGCTACTGCAAACAAGTGAAATTTATTTTGTGTTGTCATATGTATGGTCAAACTATCCAAGAAGTTGCCAAGGAACTGATCTGCTGATGGGCAACCCGATCAATCTCTTCTCATTTTATTTAAAAATAATAAATGACTATCAATCAAAGGAACTTATTTTGACATGTGCTACCTGTTTAGTGATCCTCAGTGTCTGCAAGATGTGTCCCTAAGTGGAAGAAAGCTGCCAGCTGTTGCCAAGTCCAGCAGACATGGCGTGAAGTTCCCCCAAGAAAAGGTTTGTGGGTTCGCTGGGGTTGGGGACAGGTTATGGGCCACCTCCTTTTTTAGCACTATGTGCTGTTCTGAATGCGTTTGGTCAGGTAGCAAGGGTGCAGAGAGGCCACATCCAACCATGCTGACCTCTGCTTGAATCAATGACAAAGCTTCACTGAGCTGTGTATGGCAGTGGTCCTTCTGCCTTGCAGTTTGTTCAAAGATGGATTGTTGGTGGATCTCTGGGGTCTAGAAAGCCGGCCTGTGTCTATTTTGGTGCCTTGTGATGGTAGATGAGCTAAAAAGGAGATAGTAGAAACTCTTCAAGCTGATGGGGTCTGAATCACATATGTTTATCATTTTCTTACAGAGCAAACAACCCTGAAAAGTTACTTTGTTTTTATTTTTTACCCAGGCTAATTAATTATAGCTCGGGGTGTTGGGAGCTGTTGTATTAAATGGCCTTTCCCTGCTTACTCCTGTTGTCCTGCCGATTGGATCCCTGCAGCCTCCCACCCCTGTGTCTGTAGTTTATGGCCACTTCTGGCATGTCTGCCCTGCACACGTGCTGGTGGGATCTTTCTCCCTGCCGATACACACGTCGTGGCCTTTGGTGTCCGTGGAGTTATAAGCATCTTTCCTGACACTTGTTTTTGCGTGAGAGGGAGAGAGAGAGAACACACATGGGAAGGGCAGTGGCAGGGAAGGCCTGTGACACGAAATTCCCTGGAACAGGATTTGCACATTTTATGACTGTTCAGATGGAAATGCAATGGAGCTGAATTATTCCTCCTTAATCCTGCTTTCTCACTTTCCTCCCAGCAGCCTCCTCCCCTCGAGCTTAGGTAATACAGAAGCTTATAAACAAATCCCACCGCGTGAAAAATAGCAAAGGGGGAATAAAAAAAAGGACCTGGGTTAGGGCTATGATGGATAGACAGGTGGAAAGCAGGCATCAGAAGGGACGATGAATGGTAAAAGCCTTTGATGGAAACACTAAAGAGCTATTGAAAATCCAAGAGGTGGGGGGAGGGAGGAGAAAGAATAGCAGGAGGAGGGAAAGCAAGGGAGCCGTGCCCCCTTCCCCCCGCCGCCCTCTTTCTCAGGATGTTGAAAGTATTTGTCCTTCGTTACAAAATGATTGAACTGCCGCCAGGCCAGGCCACCCTTCCAGCCATTGCACTGGGAAACTGGCACTTCTGAAAGCCTTGTCGCCTCTCAAATTTTATAGCTTTCCCTTTTTGTGGGAGTTTTTGTGTTGTGCTACTTGAAGGATTGTTTTCAGTTTTGCCGCCTATCAAAGAAACTGTATTTTGTTGCTCTGACAAACACAGAATCCAGGTAATGAAAGGAAGAATTAAAAAATAAAGGCCCATTTTTATCAGAATACCCAACTGTCTACCTTTTTCTGAGTCAGAATTTCATGCATTTGGTATTCCCGATGTTGCATTAATATTCCTTTGGTTTATCTCTAGTGCTTTTTGAAGGAGGAGTTTCATCCTGTAAATAAATCTACTTTGCTAATGTCTCTGTGTGCACAAAAGCAGTGCCTGTTCTTCATAGTCAAGTAGTGAGGATGATCCTGTTATATCATAATTAAAATGTTTTTTTGCATCAGGAGAAGGCAGACAACAGTGGGAGAAGATAATCTTTCCCCTTTTCGGAATGGTCCCTGAAGTTCTGCAATATCTTTGTCCTGCAATATCTACAGATGGGAAGAACTATTGGAGATCTGCATATGTGACTGTTATTGCTGCCACAGGCTGTATTTATATCACTTACTTATATGCGTATGTGTTTCATATAAGCCTGGTGCTTGGGAAGGACTGAAGCCCTGTGTATTCTCAAGAATTGGATCTGGGTGTCTGTAGATGCATCCTCCACGCAGGCTCTTTTGTTAACCAGGGGAGGACCCAGGGCCATAGTGCCTGCCCGATGCCACTCGTGTGCCATCGCTGTCAGGGAGGCCGATGAGCTTGAGGTGCCCTGGCCAGGGGGGATGAGCAGGGTCCTGGCTGTCCCCTGGGCAGGTGCCTGCTCTGTGTGCTGAGTGGGTGCATGTCCTCCCTTCCCATCAGCTACATCGCCCTGAGTGCAGACCCAAGGGCACTCCCCTGAGTAAACAGCGCAGTCAGCTGTTTGTTGCCTCCAAGATTAGATCCTGGGATTAGGTCTCTGATGGGCTGGCCATGCTGTATAATTAGGCCTAGGCAGAGGCAATATGCAACCCATACACAGCTGAATCCTGAGCGGGGCTGTGCTTGGTCACAGATGCACTTCAGCTGAAAGCAAATCTCTCCACTAACATAACTTTGCATTGGCACTTTCCACCTAAACATCTCCAGTGCCTGGTTGCATTCATTAAGGTATGCAGTGCCCTGAGAGAGGTAACACTGCCTTTATCCCCACTTCCAAAAGAAGAGAAAGGGTAAGTGATTTGCTCAAGGTTAGAAGGGGAGTCGGTGGAGATGGTGCTTCAGTCTCCTGCCTTCAAAGGAATTTGCTGCAGTGACCAAAGCAAACAGCCCCTGCTGTTACAAAGCCAGACCGTGATGTGTCATTCGCACTTTGTATCTGAGATGCTGTGTCTGGGAAGGTATCGTTGTCCTTGCGAACTAACTTTTAGTTCTTGAGCGTGGGTGAACACTTGTCATTGTGCCAGGATGACACAAAGTCTAGAAATTATGATGGCAATTCAGGTCATAATATAACGGGGGAAAAATGCTGCCTCAGAAGTGTCCCCGTCTAGTGTCACTGCTAGTGATTATTTAAGCTGCAGGACATGGCTGTGGCAAAGATCAGGTTGTAGCTGATATGAATCATGCCTTGAAATAACACTTTCCTTCTTACATTGTGAAAATTGCAGAGGTATGGGAAATGAGGGAAAATGGGCTTTCCCTGGAGGTTAAAGATTTTCCTTTAATCAGCTTTCATAATGTTAATTAAATGTTTGGAACAATGGCTCGGTCCCGGGATCCGCCCGTTCTTGCATAACTATCTCACAATACCGTTTTCACTTTCATGTTTATTTGCCAGCATGATTCAAAGCGAGAGCTGAGCAAGACTCCCGCACCAAAGAGTTACTCAGGTTTTGGGAAAACTCAACTCCCTCTCTTACCTCTCCTAGAGAGAGAAGACCCAAACTCTCCCTTCCTGAGAAGGAGCAGCCTAGAGGGATCACAGCACTTTGTCTGTCGTCATCACCCCATCTGCAAATGGGGCTAATAAAAACTTACTGGTATTTTGAGGCTGGTACGTATAAATATATACTCACCCGTATGGAGAAATGGGTGTGTTTATAGAGATCGGTACATGGATAGATATATTCCGGGTAGATAAGATATATTACAATGCCATTTGTTCCCTGAATTTTTCACTCTTTCTGTAGTGTAGTTGCTATGTGCCCATGGGAGCCATCGCTTCTGGTCCTTTGAGCAATGGGCTTAATATAACCCAGGCTTGTATCACACACAGGGAGCGCTCAGGGGAAGAGAAAATTTGGGGAATGGTTCACAGGCAGGGGATGACATTGATTACCCCAGTGACTGCACACCGTGGGAGTAGGAGCTGCGCCGGGCACATTTTCACAGCCCAGGAGGTCCTCTTGGTGCCAGGCTGGGATGTCTGTCCTGGTGGTATGAGATGTGTTGGTATGTCCAGGGGTTGGTGTAGTGATGTGCTCAGAGCACCCACCAGCCACACACATGCCAGGGGGTGCACACGCATACAGAGCCACAGCCTGGCCGTCTTTGTTCTTCAAGTTAGAAAAGACTTTTTTCAAAAATACTATATGAAAACTTAGAAATCTGTCAAACACTATCAGAAAAAAAAAAAAAAATCCATTATATTTTAGGTCAAAGTGTTATCTAGCCCAAGACTTTTAAATATGTGCAAAATGCAGTTTCTGCAGAAGGACCATTAATCAGCCACTGGAAGAATTGCCTTTTTTAAGCTGCAAAGATGAAAACAAAAAGCTGTGAGTGCCGGGGCAGCTCCATTTTCCCATTGTATGGACAGCAGGAGGGCACCTATATCCATGCAGGCTCTTGCTTCCCTAGCAACATGTTAACATCTTTGCAAAAGCTGTTTAAATACACCGAACCACTTGCCACGCAAGCTCTACATGGCAGTTTCCCTGTTGACACATGCTTTTGTCTGCTTAGAGGAGGTGCTCGGTAAACATAAATGTTAGACGGTTTTTATGTTACTTATTTCTGATTCATTGGTTCTAAATTAGTAGCTCAGAGGCACATACCTTTTGTCAGGGAGGGAAGGGATTGCCTCTCTTCTCCCCGCCTTTGGAAACTTTGACCTGCTAAGATCACAAACTGTAGGACATCTTGGAGGCAAAGTCCCAGGTACCGCCAGCAGTAAAAGCCTGGAGTAAACAGATTAGGTGTGTTTGAAAGATGTTTTAAGGGAGCTTGGACTATCTGACTCAATTTCCATATACCACAGACAAGATTAATTTCAAGACTGATTTTGATAGTGTGAAGGCTCCTTCCTTAATATAGGAATTGGGTGTGTTATTGTTTTTAT
>NW_009622414.1:2105-40284 GCF_000690535.1 Cariama cristata | reverse complement strand
GTTATAAAAATACAGAAAATGCAACTATTTGGTTTTGCCAAGTGACTGGATTATCAAAATACAAATGGCAGGTGTACTTTGGCCTCCATTCTGGAGAAAGTCACAAGCCATGAATTAATGGTCTCAGGTGCACAAAGTTAAAACAAGGGCTTTGCAGGCGTGGGGCCCTCCGTGGGTGTGAGAAGGAGGAATGCTGATCAGTGGAACCCAGGGACCAATAAACAACCATTAAATTTACCACAGCCGAGAAAATGAAGAGACTATGAATAAATCAATAACAACATTTCCATTTCATCTCACCCTAGAAATGCTCAACACCCTTTTATTTATCAAAGAGTGAATAAAAGGGGAGGTGGGAGGGGACACCTTTAATACATTAGAAAGGTCTGATGTAACTCAATTGCAGTAGGGCTCAAGAAGTACATTCAACAACATTTCCAAAAAAAAGCCTTTTGTCAACACTCAGATTGTGCTGATACTCAACAGTGCTAATATTTAGTTGCAATAAAAGTTCCTAAGACCTCGTGTTTATCTCTACAGTGAGTGCTCTGACTGCAGATCACCCAGAGTTAGGTCTAGTGTGAAACTAGCCATTGCAGGTGCTACAATGGAGACGTTATTTATAAATGGAAACATTCACAAATGTTCCAAAATTGACAGTGCTGTCTTACTATGTCATGAGAAAAGCAAGCAAACAAATAAACAAACAAACCCCAAACCAAACCAAACAAAAACCCAACACACACACACACAAACACAAATGGAAAAAAAAAAAACACAACAAAACCACAACAAACACAAAATCCACAAAACAAAACAAAACAAAACAAAAAGTGGAGCCCTGAGCAAGATATCCAGTTGTGCTTGAAAGACAATGAACAGATCTATAAGCTTCAGGAACCATGTATCTTGCTTTCAGAGACTCAGGTGTGTTTTCCCAGGCTCTGGATTTGCAGAACAAAATGCAATAATGACCTATTAGAAGTTTCTCAGAAGGAGAAACGAGTTACCCTTGAGAAGCTGTCTGGGGAAGCCTGTGTAGAGTGTGAGACGGCGACAGAAAAAGATGGATTTGCTTTGTAAGAATAGGTTGTCTCCACAAGCCTACTCAGATCCAGGAAGGAAAGAGAATGTCTGGTTTGCCATTTACAGTTTCTCTTAAATGACTGAATGAGTTACAGAATCATAGAATCATAAAATCATTTAGGTTGGAAAAGACTTTTAAGGTCATCAAGTCCAACCACATGCTTTGTTGCAAATGGCATTTTGACCACTGGTCACCAGTCTTCCATTCTGTTGGGGGAGAGAACTATAGGATGTGAGCACATGTCATGGAAACTGGAAGTCAGGGTGGGACTGGAAGACTCACCTTAAAAATGAGAGAGAAACGTGAGTCAGGTAACCAGTTCTGGCCTGGGACTTGATAATGAGGAACAGAAAAGGTAATAGGTGCACTCTGCCTATGGAAAAAAACCCTGTATATACCTCCTTGTGAAAAAAGTACATATCGAAGCTATGAGGGATGGATCATCTTTCTAGGGTATTTCAATTCAAATTACAAATTCTATAGTAGAGATATGTAATTCTGTATAAGATTTATTTTGTAGGAGGATTTTAAAAATATACAGGTTTTCTGAACCCTGCTTCTTATATAGGATTCTGCAAACCAATCTGCCCTCCTTACTGCCCAATACACCAGGGTAAACTGCAAAAAGAAAAGTGAGGAACCTGGTTCAGAAGAACAGAATTCATAGGCGTTTTGTGTGTCTCAAAGAAATGTATTGGAGCTCAGAATTTGGCCCAGTGTACCAAGTGCAGCATGTTTGGAAGAGTTCCTGCTGGCCGTCACACACCATATAGCTGTTCTGAGCTGAAAGCTGCAACCATTAAAAAGCAATTTTAGTGCTTGAGCTTGTACAAATTAATAATATTAATATTAATGATCATGTAAAGTAACAAAGAAAAAGAAAATTATTTTCTAAGAAATGGAAACCAATTACGTAATCAACTATAATTTATTTCTTTTGCCTAAGGAGAAAGCTACTTTTATCTTCTTTTTAGTAACAATATTAAGCATTCCAGTAATGTTTAGTGCAGACAACTATTTGAAACTAAAGATGACAAGTCACATTTACCGTGCAATCAACACAATCTCCAAAAAAAGACTCTTCTCATATTAAATGCAACAAGTTCCAGGAAGCTGAAATTTTATTATTGCATTCTTTAAAAACAACACGAGCCTTGTAACAATTAGAACTGATTATAATCAAGTTCAAGGTAGGCGACATTTCCCATGACCTCTCTTGAAGTCTTTGGATGTCCTTTGTCTTAGATTGGTTCTCTTCCATATGCTTGCCTGGACTTTACATGGTGCTGACATTTAGGGTCAGACCAGGCTTAATGTATTTATGGTTGAGGTTTTTGTAGGTTTTTTGTGGTTTTCTTTGTTTGTTTGGTTGTTTTTTATTGGGACACTCTCCTAGGGAAAATGCCTTCTCTTAAGCTGTTGTGGGAAATACATACCCATCATATGTGGCAGGCTATCAAACAAATATTTTAAAAAATTATGTTGGTTGTAATACCTGTCTTCCTCAAAGCCAGTCTGTTGATTAGGCCTCAAACCATCAACAGTTAACAGTATGAGTTTGTCAATCTAATTGTAGCAAATGGAGCTCCCGACAAGCAGCCTCTACCTTTAAATAAAATTGTAAGTAAGTGCACACTTCAAGGATATTTTAAGCATCAGGAATGTCCATCTAATTTTAAAAGACCTGGGGGACTATTTATACACTCACTATTTCCACTCTGTCTTTTAGGAGTCCCTCCCGGTTACTGAAGGGGGGAACACCTGCTGGAAATAAAAATCAAGGACGAAAATAACCACTGGTGCTTTCTGCTGAATTGTTGTGTGCAACTGCAGGAATCTAACGCATGTGATCATTTAATTCCTACGGTGCATGCTCTTTATAGTCAACACTGATGTCTGCAAGGTTATTCATCCTGTTCTACTGCAAAGTGCTCCGATTTGGATTTCTTTTATTGGGAAACGTTTCAGTGCATTAAGTAACGGGCTCTCGTTTAAAGTCCCAATAAAAGACACACTTCCTAACCACCACGCTCATCTGGTTTCTGTAAGACTGACACCTAAAATCTTGCTCTTGCGTTTTATGATTATGTTTGTGATGGTATTAGTTCCATTTCTAGATATAAGCAGAAAGTATTATTTCAGGGAAGCAATTCCTTACATACTGGAAAATAATTTTTTTTTAAAAAAAAAAAGCAGGGGGGAAATACACAGGGTGAAGAAGAACAGTTTCAAGGTACATGTAGAGTCAAAGAAAAATAATTTCCAACATTTGATCGCTTGCTCTTAAATGATAAAAAATAAACAAAAGTTACACTGGTAAGGACAATAATGCATTGGCAAACATGTAACAAACAAAGTACACTCTTTTGTTGGTGGTTAAAACTATTTCATAAACATTTCACACATCCTAATTCTCTGTGAGCAGATTCTTAATGCACAGTGCACATTGCTGTTGATGCATTTTTTGGGTAATGAAATAATAAAACTCTTGTCATTCAAGCTTCTATTTAGTAAATACATACTTTGCACAGGGATTGGGAATATCCACAACTTTAAATCTGAGCTCAAGCTTAAGCACCGTTGTGAGTTAACCTTCATCAGAAAAGAAACAGAACAGAGAAGGAGAAAGATAAATAATTGCACAGGGAAATTAAAAAGTGTTTGAAGATTTTTTTACATACTTCATACAAAGCAGACATGGATGTGAGAGCTCTTAATTTGCTTGCTTCTTCAGTGATCCTTTCATGATCAGGTGCAAGATTAGAAGTGACCACCATGAAAGTGGAAGTTAGCCATAGGATGTTATTCCACTGAAGATAACACATTTTCTCAGCTTATTGAAGTTCAGTGCATTGTGTCCTGAATTAATAGAGTTCACTGAGATAGCCAGAAAGAAAATAATGACATTTATTTTGTTTTCCCCCAATGTGTACTAAGTGTTTCATAAAGGACGAGAGGCTAAATCTAAAATATAAAGAAGTACCTATCACGCATCTTGAATAGAACTGAGGTGCCAGTGTCCAAAATTCAGATTTGGACAATGTGCTCCACTGTTCCTTGCAGATCCGGAGGTGTTTGACCTCCACAAGTCTGAGATCCCTAGGAACTGTCTGACGTGTCAGCCTAACCAGACCCCCGCAGGGCACTTCTCCAGTCCAGAGGATCAACCAGGTGAGTACCTTCGAAACACTCCTAACATGTAATATATTTCTGTATTTATAAATATGTATATGCAACACTTGTTACATATGAGGGGGAGAAAAGACTGAGAAGTGACAGTTTTTCGAGAGATCAGGAAGGCATCTTAGTGAACAGGGTTGAAAAAAGATTTGAAAAAAATAAGGATTAAGGATTTCTTCCGCCGCTGTAAACAGTATTTACACACTAGCTCTAAAGACATGGTTCTCATTACACCCAGCAAAACATATGATAAAAAACAAAAAAAAAAAAACCCATAACATAAAGCACAGAAGTGATTTAAACCAGTGACACCAAGTATGCACCGAGTCAGTACAATCCTAGCACTAAGGAAAGCGTTGCAAGTGGCTGCTGTAGACACTAAAGGAAGAGTCCAATTTTCATTCTGCTGATGGTTTCTCTGTGCACGCCTAACGATGCAAAGGCTTTTCAGTCACAAAACACTTTAAAATACTTTTACTCAGCCACAGTTATACTAAAACCTCTGAGGGTATCTAAAAAGTCGTACCCCAAAACTTTTTTTTCCAGTTGATTTTATGCTTCTTTAACATGTTTCGATTTAAAACCTGAAAGTGAGTAGTTTCACCACACTGAGCAGATTCCCAGGTACTCCTATCCAGAGAGTATACACCTGGAACGTCTCACCCAATCCTGCCTTTTCTGTTGCGGTACTGCCCTGCGGGGCTGAACCCCTGGCACTTGGATAACACAACAGAAGCCACAGCGGGAGAATCAGCTAAGATATAAACATGAGTGCAATTTTTAATTCAACTTTGAAAAGAGGTCGTTGCTGGGAAACATTAAAACCCCAAGACAACCTCAATTAAAAAAGAAGTTTGAATACATATAGAGGTTTTTTTCCAACAATGCTTCAATAAAGTAAGTCCTCTGAATAATTTTCTTAATATTTTTAAAAGATGTGTGGCACAGTGGTACTACACAATGGAAGAAGAATTACAGTTATCGTTTCAGATGAGGTGTGTTGAAAGACCTAGGACTGACGCAGTTGACAGCCTTGGAGTTTGCCTTCTTATTACTACCATCTGTGTCAACTTCAGTATCCGTTACAAAGAGAAAAAAACAGGAGTGCTTTCTTGTGTACGTGACCCCGTTTACGTGCAGACCTTCAATATCTGCAGCAGAGACTGGAAATGGGCTCATTCTCCACTAAACATAGTGAGAGATTCCAATGGCCAGAAAACAGTTCTGTTTATCAGCTTGTAAACAAAAATCAGTGATAAAATTGTGCTTGTCTTCTTTTCCATAAATCTTTCCTCTGGAATTTTTTTTTTCCTACCAACTGTCATGATGCTGACGAAAAACAATCTCTTTGCCTTTTTGAACCTCATGTCTCTTACGACAGCAATCTTTTATAAAACCTAAGAGAGCAGTAGAGTAGTGCTTTAAGGTTTTTTTGGGTTTGTTTTTTTTAAAATAAAAAACAATCATGCCAGCTGAAAGTAAGTGAAGAAAAACTGTTGCGCCTAATATGTGAAACAGTTGGCTTATAAATAGGCTTGGAAGCAGCCTGAATTATTTCAGGGAAGTTAAGTGGACTGTAACTAACTGCAAATTTAATATCCAAAAGAATACTGCTGATACTGGATCTTTAGATTCTCTTACTTAGTTTTTAAGAAGATGATATCGTTTGAAGACTTATTGGGTTGATTGCTGCATGATTGTCTATATATACCTTCCAAACTAGACTGGAGCAGAGAATATTTAAGTGGGTATATCATGAGGCATGACTAACTATGCCCTGCTTGCTGAGGCTGGACATGTGATTTTTTTTTTTTTCCACAGCCTTCAAAAAGTTGGGTTCGTCTCCCCATAATTTCATCTTGCATAAGACCCACCTTTGACAGAACAGATAATAGCCAAGCAAAAGTAAAGTAAATGAGGAACCGGGAGAGCTACTTGTCACATTAGTACTTTTTTTCTTTACTTTTTTTTTTTTAATTACATTTTTACCTGTCCTTTCTGTCTCTTCCATTATATTCTGTTATAATCAGTCCTCAAAAGAGGGCTGATGAAATGCTTCTTTAACATAATGAAATACCGGTATCCCTAGAGAGCTACTCAAGGAGTACTGAAATGGCGAGGGGCGAGGATAGGGGAAGGAGAGTTATTTTTATTTGAATTCCATTCCCGGTTAGCAGAGAGAATCTAAAGTGTGTGAGTTCACAACAGGCATCCTCCCATTGCAGAGTAATCTCCCAATACAGAGTAATCTCCTGTTACGGAGCGCAGTCCCTAATGGGGTGTAATTATCGCCGGTCACATCCAAATCATTTTTCCAACAGCAAACCTCGCTGGATGCTTCACAGAAAGGGAGAAAAAGCAACGAAGCATAGATGTCTCAGAACATTACCACAGAAAACTGAATCGTCCTGTTGGTAAATATGCATTATGCACCAGCCCAAAGTTTCACTGCAAAAGCCAAGCTCTGCATATTTTCCCATCTTGGAAAACGGTGCCCCCAGCTGAATATTGAAAAGGATAGCAAACAGTGTAAGTATGTTTTAATTTTCCTCCACGTGACTGGAATACCTTTCCATGTGCAGCATTCTTTCTCCACCGAGGTGTATTTTGTGTCTAAGCAGATAGACTTAATTAAGGCATGCCAGCCCACTCTTCTAAAGACATTCCCAGGGAGATAGCACACGAACAGGCAGTAATAAGGACATGACCATATGGTGCATCATATGAAAATTCTGCTAGTAAAGATAACAGTAAAAAACACTAGTAAAGACAGTCTTATTGGACTCTCCAATTCAGATGTGAACACATATAAATATATGTACATATTTTATTTTAACATGACCATTGAGTTTGGTCAACAACTGGGGAAAAAATTTCTGTCTATAAAACTATATGTTCACAGAAATCTAGATGAGCCACAGTTCCACTGAAATTGTAGTGGTTTAGGTAGAGTTGATGACAAGTGGCCATAACCGGACACATGCACTTCCTAAACAAAGTATTGGGTCTACTTTAGTAACTTAAGTCCTTGTAGAATAAATGGTTTCCTTTGATTTCTAAAATCTGTGATGTGTCAACAGGGACATTATTGAACAGTGATCACCACTGAAGAGCAGAAGGACCACTTAATTTTGTTTTTGGAAATGTTGCATTAGCCTCAACTACTTCTACCTCAAGAAACATGAAGTGAACATAAAGTACCCACAAAATATCTGCGTAAGAAAAGAGAAGCATGTACATTGAAACACATCTCAGCTTCATCATTCAAAAATATATGTTTTGAAAGAATTGCACATTCCGTATTAAAAACTTGCAATCATAGATTTCAGAAGAGATTTAACAGAACATGGAAACCAGATGACAGATGATGCCTGTTTGGAAGAACAGAATTCTGAATTTGACAGTTAACTTTGTACTTATCAAGTGTTTTACAGGTGGATTTGCTTTACCAACTTAAGCCTATATGAATTAGGAAAAATGAGACCCAAAGAAGTCACACAAACTCATTCATGAAAGAGAAAAAAAAAAAAAAAAAGTCTGAGATCCAAAGGTTAAACCAGGAATGGAAGCAAGAGAGTTCTTCCAGAGGTGATGAGAGCCAAGAAGAATAAGGAATCGTATACTTACAGTTTTATACCATACATTGTAAAAATGTTCATAACTTCGTATGTACACTTCAGACCATGCCATCTTTACAAGAAATTTGCTAAGTTGCAGCAAAATAGTAAATGAAAATAAAAGTATGGTCTCTAGATATACAGTCTTTTTCGCATCCCCAGGCACCCTGAAATTGTTACAACTTTTACAAGGACTGGTTAGATAAGAACAAGAAAATAATGCCAATTTACATGTCTATGTTATATTTTTGATTGGGACAGCAATTCTGTTAAACGACCTGACTTCGTGTGATTCCTGGAACCAGCCTTTTGTAACAGGGGATATTGTTTGCCACTGAGTGTTTCTTTTTCTCCAAGTAGCACTTCCCATTAAGTAAGTCTAAAACATGAGCATCTATTTTAAGTGTCTCTGGATCTTCAAAAGTCAAGTTCAGTGAGTGACTGTGCAAAGTACATGTTATATCTCAGATCTACTGAGCAATATCCTATGATTATATCTGTTTTCTGTTTGGTTGTACGTTCTCATAATTTCTGATTTTTTTTTAATACAAAATTCTAAACTTCCATTCCCCAGGATCACATAGCAATTTTTAACAGCATTTTGACGTCATAACTTTTGACTAAAACACTCTTAGAACAGGTGCTAGAATCTGTTCAATAAGGAAACAAGACCTAGCAAGGAAACAGAATTCTTTCCTCAGTTCATTGTTTAAATGTTTAAATTTTCTTTCTGTAACTCTTGTCTCATTACTGTGTGTCAGGGGGGTATGACAAAACTCAGCCTTTGCCTGACTTATGGAAAAAGGTAGTGTCTTCTTTTTGGAGCAATAAATGTTCAGAATGTGCTTGAAATTTAATAGAGTGACCATACTTTCATGTTGTTTCATTAACGTTGAACGATGGGGAAAAAATGCCCAGAAATGTACGTTTCATTAATAGGTGTGGTGATCTCTGGGAGGAAAAATGAAAGAACAGAAACATTTCCAGTTCTGTAAATCAGCCTGACAGAAGCAGATGGAATTATGTCCTACCTCTGATAAAACTATTATCTCCATTGTCAGGGCACTTCAGGACAGCTGCATAGTTGAATATTATTTTTCTGGAATATCTGATGAGGTGTTTACAAGGAAAAATTAGAAGCACCTTGCATTGCTGCACTAGCCCCGAGCACTTATACAGATCTAGTAGCACACATTTGGCAAGCGCTTGTCCGTGAGCCATATTACGGGAAACCCTGATCTCATCTGGTGGTGGGAGGCTCGACAGATATCCAAGATAAAAGCTAGAATAGTGATGGTGAGCTTTGTTAATGGCATTGTCTGTGAACCCTACTGAAATAACAGACAGTAGCAAGAGAGTTGACACAGACCCTTGGAAAGCATCAGTCTAAGATGTCAAGTTTTGTAAAACTTTTTCTCCTTATTAAATAATCTGTGGCATTATTATGGGGGGAAAAAAAAAAAAAGAATAATTTAAAATTAATCTTTCTCCCCTTTTGAAGGAGATAAGCAGGTCTGTAACTATGCTTGGTGAAGGAGAAGCCAGAAAATTGTGAGTTCTGAAAGTCCCCTTGGAGAATTCAGCTACCAAAATCTTTCCTCCACCTCCTCCTCCTCCTCCTCCTCCTCCTCCTCCTCCTCCTTCTTCTTCTTCTTCTTCTTCCTCCTCGTCCTCCCTGTTTGCTGCGATGACTGTGGTTAGTGTGGGTCATGCAGCAGATGACCATTGCCACTCCAGTCAGCATTTCAAACCTGATCTCAAGAAACAAACAGCATACAGCTCCCTCCCCTTACCTCCATATACTGTTCTGTTTGCTCTCTGTTCCTTTGCTCATGTCAGAGTTGTCCTTCGGCACCTGATAATTGCAGAAACCAAATTTAGGTCAAATTCTACAGTTGTCTTCCACAGTAGATCACTCTGTATATTATTTAAGATATTACATAAAGTTTCGAAAAGGGAAAAAAAATATACTATAAAGGTCATGATGAAACAAGTAAGGAAACTGAGGATTATTTTTTTTAAGAGAACTGTAAAGAAAGTTATCATATCATCAAAAACATTTAAAATATAGTGCAAGGTATTTTAAAAAATGGCATTTTGTAGACAATTTGGACCTAATGCTAGTTATGAGGCTGAGAGCTATCTGTCTCCAGAGATTCCTCACAGAAGGTCTTACAATGGTTCCTAAAAAGTCTACAAGTACCAGATCGGCATTCAGCACAGGTGTAAATTTCATTAACTTAGAAGTTTAAATCCCATTTGAGAGAATAACCATTTCTCACACTTCTTTTCAAGGTTTCCCTTTCTTTTTTATAAAGGAGGGAATTTTCTTTTTTTTTTCTTTTTTTTTTTTTTTGTTGGGGGGGGAACACCCCACATCCATACAGAGAAGTAGTAAATAAATAACAAAGGAAAATTTGTTGTTAACTATGCACTACTTTAGTTTCCTTTATCCACATTTTACAAGCATACTCCTGTACAGAAAATTCAGAATACTAAGAAATTTTAGAAAAGGTTACACTTTAAAGTGTAAGCACCTTAAAGCTTGGAAATGACCACACTGCTCCAGCTGTTACTAAAAGAAATGCAGGATAGTCATGGGAATCTCTTTCTACACAGTTTTTGACTCTTCTGAAATTTTTTTGTTCCTAAATTCATGCATTTTGCCATAGTGTTATTGTGGTTTCTGATTTCCCTACTAGCTCTGTACCAGAAACAAGGGAAAAATATGTCCATCTCTAACTTTAGAGATGTTCCTTATTTTCTCCACAGAATAGGCATTTGTTAATGCTGCCGGCAACCCTGCCCATCAGAATTAGCTACACAAGAGAAGGAAATAGGGACCATGAGATGAGTAGGTGGGAAAATGTGCTGTCCTGTCACTACCCCGACAACCAGTCCCACTAAATACACGCTGAAAATAAACATCTAATGGTGGCCTAGGTAGGTATATAAATGCCAGTGTGCCTTTTGTCAGCCACAGACTCCTACTCACCTACAGGTTAATTACAGGGTATTTGCTTATGTTGATAACTATTCCATCACACTTTTCTTCCATCATACAAACAGGAAAGGAGTTACTCCCAGAGAGGTAATTAAATTACACTTTTCCCCAGCGTAAGTATACAGTAATCTAATTTACTATCCTAAGTTGCCTTCTATGAAAATATTAAAATTGATATATTAATTTTACTTCTCAGAAGGAGGAATCTCAGTATGCCATACAAATAAAAGCACCCGGGTTGGTACTCAAACAGGCAACCGGGCAGACAGGTCTTGTGACAGTCATAGTGCAGCTTTGGAAATATGTGCTGTTTCCCCCGAAATACATTCTAAGGCATAATTCACCATTTTAATCAAATGTTACACAGGAAAAGTCTGAAAATTTGAAACTGGAAAACCAAATGCTTGTTCATCTTGGTTATAAAATAAAATTAAAAAAACCCAAGAGGTATCTTTACAGTTGGGAAGGGTTCAAGCTGTCAGACTGCTGCTCAGAGCTCCTATCATTTTAGCCTAGAAAGCATATGAAAAAGCACTGGGAACTGGTTGTTCAGATGTTTTAATCACCTGCTGAATAAAGTCTGTAAGACACTTTGGTGATGTCAAAAAACAATTAGTACTATGGAAAATTCATAATAAGCAAAGATCACATAAGATACCTCTCGTAGGTAACCTCTGTTTAATTTTCATGACTTTTTAATTTTCTTTTTGTTTGTAAAGTGCATTCAAATACTCTCAAGGCTTCCTAACTTTTTTCCCTCTTTAGGTTAAGTACACACCCAGCTCTCTGTCTTCAAATACATGGCCCGTGTAATCACTTTGCTTTCCAATGTGTTTGACCATTTTCTAAAGAAAATTAATTATAGGAGTTAGCCATAAATAAGATGCATTTCATCTCATTTATACAGACACCCACTAGTCCAATTTATACCTTCTTAAAGTTCATGACTCAAAAATATCCTTCAGTCAGTAAGTGACATAATTCCAGTAACTCAGATAACACTGAAATAAGGTTTGCTACTGAAGTATACATTACAAATACAGAGCAATTGTTATTTTGCTGCCTAAACCCCTGGTTTCCCTCTGCTGCTGCTGAAATGAGAAACAGGTAATTGGACTGGGTAGAGCCATTCAGTATCTTAACATTGTAAATCAGGCCAAGAAATGCAAGAATCTGAAGTGAAAATTCATTCCGCTGCCTCTACCCACACAACCACCAGCATCGCTTTGCATTGCAGGACTAGTATCAGCTCTAATGGGTGCCAACTGGACTTACGTGATACTCTAGCAAAGATATGACCCAAAGTGCAAGTTCAGTTCACAAAGATTATTAAAACGATCATGAAACAGAAAACACTTTTACAGGCTTATCCTCTTCAGAAGCTTTTGTCCCTGTGTCTCTCCCCACTGATTTATAATTTAAATAAAGAAGGGAACAGAAGGCTGGAGCATCCAGGTTTTCTGGATGTAAAACAGAACCTGCTTGGATTTCATGTTAACTGCTATGTTGTAAGGTCAGCCCCCAAGAGGGTCCATAAAGAGTCATAAATAGTAACCATTAATGAATTAAGACAGATAAGGTAGTGTTTTTTAACTAGGCAAGGTGTCTTAGATTTTAGAAGGCTTAAAAGTAAGAAAAACTCCATTTAAGCTTGAAAGAGTTAATGGGATTTACTAGCCCATTAGTGCAAAAAATGTATTCCTGCCAAGGAAATAAGAGGTGGAGTGCTGATGCCTTTGCGTATCACCCAGTGATAACACCGCAGGAAGCATTATCTCGGCTGCTTCGGGCCATCCCACTTCCGATGGCGCTTCCTCTGCAACCTCCCATCCTTTCCCTGCTGTTTTATGTGGAACTCACCAGTTCTGGCTCTTTCCTTATTTAATTCTCCCTGAAGGCATCAGCAGTGATTGAAGTAAACAGTGTGCTCTTCTTTCCAACGTACATGCACGCCAGAGAAAAGGCTTGAATCTTGGCTTCCTCCATGGAGGCTGTTCCGTGCCAGACTGTGAGTACAAAGACATTTCAAAGAACTTTTTAGTAGTGCCTGAGATTTCTCTCATTTTGATAGAGTCTCTGGCTGTTAAAACACTGGTACCCTGGACAAACAAGCATCTCTCCAGCTTTAACCCCGTATTTGTAGTTCGCAAGTTCATTTTAAGGTATGGCTAAGTGAAAAAAAAATCTACCTCAAGTTCTGTTCTAGAGATTCAGTTATTAAAATGGCCTAAAGGAAGGCTCTTGCAGTTGGATGTAAATTGAAGCAGGCCTGAACCTATACCAAAGTATGCTGGGGCAGAGTACGCCAGGATGCTGAAGGTAGCGTTCAGTCAGTTTTGTCCTCCCTTCTCATATTTTGTACCATGCGGAATTTGGCTGGATCTACCCAAACACTTATGTCATCAGCTGGTTGCAGCCCACTGCTTCTCAGATGAGTTCCAACAAACCCCAACTTGATTCTAAAACAATTTTTGGTTTTATACCCGTACTGGCACTCCTTACTTCCCTTGTAAAATGGCACAAACACCGAGTACAAATCTAAACATCAGTACAGAAAGTTCACAGATTTGTTGATTTATTTTGGTCATTCCCTTCTACAAGTGCCCTCTAGGATGAAGATGTAGTTTTAAGAAAAATAACCTGGGTGTGTTATGGAATGCACTCAAACATGGCAATAAATATGCTTTTTTTTTAATAATGCCTGCTGGAGTTGCTCTGTTGCTTCTTGTTGCTTGGGCTGCATCCACTAAAACATTGTGAAAAAAAATCATTTCTGAAGATAATGGAATTTATGCAGTGATAAGGTCATTATTTTCATGCTGAATTCACAAAACATTCCTCTACACACTGAATGTTTCAAAGTGACATTTAGCATATGTAAATGTTTTGTGATGTCCTGTTTTTGTATTATGCTTCCGTGTCTAAAGTGAACACTGCTCTAAGAGTTTTTATTTATGTGTGCTATACTATCTCAGACTAAACACACTATGTGAGCAAGTACCTCAAAGTTTTGAAAGAAAGTTTTCCAAACACATCCTTCATCATGAGAAAATGAATGGGCAGTTCTTACTAAATCCCACCAAGCATATCAGTTGTATAGCTGTCAGATGGCATCCAGTCTGAATATGATTCATTTAGTCTTGTTCATCTTTGAATAATTCATGGGAAAACACAGGATCAAGTCTGCTTCATAATCCTAAACATCAGCCAAATACATCAGAGGCCTTTCACTAAAACTGCAGGCTGTCAGATGACATCAGACTCTGAGTTGGTAGGGTCTTCAGTTTGCCAAAAGTCTTCTTTGGAGAGGTTGGCTATGGCCTCAGTGCTGTTTTTATATCTGCGCAGACACCTCCTTTCCCCCCAAGCCTGGATAGAACTCTGTGAGGCATAAAGTTACGTCTGCTCACATCTAATTATAGACTAAGGGGCTTTAATAATTCATTTTCCCAGTCAGACCTGCAGGGTAACCATAAACCAAAAATGTCAGTGGCTTGGGGATTCAACTCTAGGGCCAAGATCAGGGCTAAGAAGACCTGTACCTATTCCAAGTTGAATCTCCCAAGTCTCTGGCACGTGTGTACACATCGACTATTAAAAAGCCATCTTGCTTTACTCACTGTGGTCTACTATAATTGTGTCACGTAGAGTTTTCCACTGATAGATATGATAACCAACATTTCTTCTTTAAATGATGCAGCGTTCAAGGTACGTGCACTAAACTGAGCAAATCGTGCCAAAGATCTAAAAGTGGATCGAACATAAAACATCGGGATTTACATGTAACTCTTTTTATTTAGGCACAAAGACTTGCATTGTTTTAAGAAGCTGAGCTTACCTGACTTCTCTCTTAATCGACCTGGGTTTGAAATGTTATCAGAGAATTTCTGCGTGGGGGGAAAAAAAAAAAAAAAGTGTTCACACAGTGCTGCACCCTTCCAAACAGGGTTGCCGTAAAGAAAGGAAATTTATCTCAAAAGGGATAGAGAGGAAGGGAGGGGGAAGACTTTTTGTTTGGATCAGAGTGCACTTGCCTGGCTTTAAACAGCTTAACTTTGATCCAGCCTTCAAAACCCCAGTGCGTTTTCTTTAACAGTGTCTCTGTTCCTCATCTTTAATTCTAGTTTGCAGTCAGGGCACCCTGCCAAGGAGAGGAGGGCTCAGCACATAGTTTCAGTGTTCGGACTTGGAAATCCAGACCTTCATCTCTCAGATTTTGGCCTACAGAAAAAAAAAGTCTACTGAATTTTGAGCTGGTCATTTGTAACATAACCAGAAAAACAAGCGCACTGGCAGGTACCAGGAGGAGGAGACTCTCCTCTATAAAGGCAACTGCACTGGTAGACAGGGATTTGATCACACAAGATATTAGAAATTAATGAGACAGAAAAAGCGCTGCTCAGTGATACTTCTTGGCCTTCCTCATGCGGAGGAAGAAGCTGCTGTCCTCACATAGGCTGGAGGAATGGCTTACAAAATACAAGTAGATTTGTGCTTGTAGAAAGTTAAACTGCCTGAGACTTCTTCACAGTGCATTTGGAAACTGGACTCCTGTGTTCAAGATGTATATTTAGAAACTGGGAAATCTTATACATTTCCTGGCAGCAACGTCATCCTTTCTCTTGCTCATGAGTGTATTCCTCCAAATCCGGACACAGTGACTGTAAAACCTGGTGTGACCCTTCAATATTAATGCCAGGAAAGATGATCATGTCAGAGAATTCCTCTGTTTGTCGGATTGTTTGTTTTTGCTCGAGTGTCGGATTCTCAGCCCAGCTTCAGAGCCCCCACCAAAACAAACAAGTGAAAACAAACCCCCCTAATCTGCGTGAAGAATTCCTCCTTGGTTGTTGTTACAGAATGCCAATTATCAACACTTGGGGGTTTAGGTAGTTGAAAATTAGAATCAAGCCTTCCTTTTTTTGTTTTTCTTCTTAAATCTGAGCAATGCTTTGACCGACCTTTCCTACTCCGTGCCACTAGTATCGCCACTTGCTGCACTCATGGCTGCCGCAGAGCGATTTGAAAGAAAATAAAGGCTTAAAACCTGCTTGACGAGAGTTCTTGATGAAAAAGCTTATTCGTACCTCTTTTCTCATCAGTACTTAAAGCCAAGTATGCTCAGGAAGCAAACAAATAGACTGCCAGGTATTGCAAGTAGCCTGCAAGATTCACACAGGGTTTTATTGGCTTCGGCATCTGAGATGCCCATCGGCCCCGCTCCGCGCCAGCTAACAATTTTGCAGCCCCCGGGTGCTCCAGTTTCTCCCTTCGAGATCCGACTTTTTTCACCCAAATCACTGCCAAGGCCCCGCGTGTGGCAGCAGGACAGCTGACTGAAGCGTGGCCGACGGCTATCAGTGCAGCAGCAACGTAATTCGAATAAGCACAAAGAGTTTACGAGGCTAATAAAAATCAGATTATAAAATATAAACTAGTCATTCACTTAAGTGAGGTTATTCCCCTATATGCTTTGCAACACAGAAGGAAAGAAGCGTGTGTGTGTGTATACATAAATATTGTTCTATAAATAAATCCAAAGACTGTTTAGGCTTAAGGTTTATGTAATAGGCAAATTATACATAACAGACAAAATGCTATTCTCTGAACTCCTGACCTCCTCCTTCTTGGAGCACACAAAAAAGACAAGACATTTGCACATTATATCATAATGACTGCCTTGGATGACAATTTCCTTCCTAATTTTCACTCAAATACCTGAGAAAACAAAGCCATAGTTAGTAACACCAATTAAAAAATTATATACGTGCATTTTATATATGCAACAGTAATCCAAATATGTATCGTCTTTACAGTTTATTCAGACTGCAATAGGGAGTCCCAAATCTGCTTAAAAGATGGAACTATCTGATGCAGCCTCAGAAAAATCCCTTGACAAACTTCACCAACAATTTAATCAGCTGTTCTTTTACCTATATTACTTAGCAACTAATTTAACACATAATCGAGAAACGGTCCTTAATTTAGTGGCAATCAAGAGACATGCTAGGGAAAATCAAGTTGTCTGGTCCGTCCAGCCTACAGAAGGGTACTGTACTAGGCACTGAAGCAAACACTCCGACAAACGGCACTGCCACATAGGG
Organism: Cariama cristata; assembly: GCF_000690535.1. Taxonomy (NCBI): domain Eukaryota; kingdom Metazoa; phylum Chordata; class Aves; order Cariamiformes; family Cariamidae; genus Cariama; species Cariama cristata. The sequence continues at coordinate 23,292 of NW_009622414.1, read as the reverse complement.
AGGTTCAGGCTCGACATTAGAAAGAACTTCTTCACTGTTAGAGTCGTTAGGCATTGGAATGGGCTCCCCGGGGAGGTGGTGGAGTCACCATCCCTGGAGGTGTTCAAAAAACGTTTAGATGTGGTACTTCAAGACATGGTTTAGTGGGTTTAGTGGGCATGGTGGCATCAGGTATACGGTTGGACTTGATGATCTTTGAGGTCTCTTCCAACCATAAGGATTCTATGATTCTATGATTCTATAACATGCTGGAGTAAGTAAGGGTAAGGCCCACAACAACTCCTCTGTTTTTATTTCTGTGTATCCCAGTGCTTTGGAGAGAAATTAACATCTGCTTTTTCTCAATGTTAGGGCTCTCTATTCATGCGCAGAATGAAAAGTTTTCTAAGTTTTTAATGTAGGTCAGACTAAACTCTTAATGGTGTATTCAACCAAGATGCAGCTATTAAGCTTCCCTTTAAAACATTCTCATTTCCTAAGCCAAGAGCCCTGGCTCAGCGCTGTCATTATAAATTTCAAGTTCCAAAATTAGTAAGTGGTAAAGGTGAAAAAGGATGGAAACACAACACACCCATGATTCATTATTCATTGAATGAGCTCTAATATTGGATGAGAAAACTAACAAGCACTTTATACTTAGAGCTGACTCGACTGTTTCTACAAAATGCATAGAAAGGGCAATTTTCATTAAATGCGCAGCAAGCGTAGCTCCCACTCCATAAGCAAAGATGCTCCCTCTTGCATTAGCATGGAGAGCTGGTGGCTTCGGCTGATGAGGGCCCTGGACCAGCTCTCTGCAGGAAGAGATGAGGAGGGACACGCGGCAAGGGCCGGCAGCAGGTGGTAAACCGCCACCGTGAGCTTCCTCAGGTGTCTGGCAGACACCAAAGCTATTAATTCGCAGTGACGGTAAAACTTATCTAGGCACATTTTTTCTCCCTGCAATTGAAGTCTTTTCATGTTTTTTTCACTTAAGACAGCAGTTCTTTAGCAGTAGAAGAGAAGCATTCAAGTAAAAGGAAAATTATAATTTTTTCCTTTATACATAACAATGTATTCCGGGAGAAGTTCGTGGATGTGATGGAGGCATTTTCCTAATCCAGAAGTGAGATTTCCTAACCCGAAGCTCTTTCTTCTTCCACAATAAACAGGCTTCATTAGAACAATAAGAGAAATCCATTAATTTCATGCTTTCTTTGCTTGCTGCTTGGCTGCATTCCTTTGCTTTTATCATGAGTAGTAATTCCCCCTCACACCCCCCACCTTCAGCCAGTGAGTTTCCACATTGCTATTGTAGGACTTGAGTGTTGTTTAGCACAGAACTAGCATCAGTTTACCCAGCTTAAAATAATATTTTGTTAGGGTTCAACAATTGTAGTCAAAGGATGTTTCATTTGTATTTCAGGTAGTAAAGTACTAATTTTTCCTCTTTATACTTGAGGGTAATTTTAAAAACCTAGGTTCAGAACAAGCAAAGCCTTTGTGTTGCTCAGAAGATCAGAGGTCTGCTTAAAAAACACAACCCCAACGTTCAAAATCTTCAAGACTCCCAGTCATCCCTGCACTGTCAGAGCTGGAGCTTGGCACAGAGCAGAGAAGAGGAGGCAGCCCATAAAGGAGCCATTGTATGGGAATCGGCAGTATACAATTATGCATTTATGGAGGATTGACTGCTCTCACAATTTTTTAATCAAGCTTTGTCTCAAAGAACTACGGTCAAATATCCAAGCTGCACCTTTTCCTTTCAAGTGCATCCTTCACTTGATTCCCAACATAATACATCCTTCTTTATAGACACTCCTTGCTTTGTTTTATTAATGAGATCACCTTCTCTTCTTCTCCTTCACCGTCCTCAATGCTTTGAATTGGACTGCTTTTTTAAGCTACCAGACAGATTCCTATTGCTATTTTTAAAAGAAATTTTCTCAGGACTCTTTCTCAGCATAAGAACTAATTACTAAATAGAGATACATTTTTTAAAAGCTTATGTTTTTTGTGTCTTGTCAAATGATTAGCTTTTTTGGATGCACCTTGGAAGTTTTAAAACAAAAACAGCAGAAAGGAGATGTAATTGTTTTTTTGCTTTTCCCCACACACTTTTTTCACAAAGCAAATGTGGGAGAAAAAAAATGTGATGACAAAGATCTCCCTTACGCAGGTGCTGAGCACCAAGGTATCTTCACTACCACAGCTTTTTAAATCGGTTTGTCTGAAACTGATTTTCAGTCTCTTTACAAATATTTTGTAAATCATGGGCAAATTTTCCATATACTGCCTAATTACGCTACCTAGCTGCTACCTGTAGTCATATGAAACCACCAATTTGCAGAAAGAACAAACAATATATTCTCCGTTAATGCAGTTGCGCTTATTCTATCTTTAACTATAGACGGAGCAGAGAAAGCAAAATTTCAGTGACCACTTTTTAAAGGATAACGTTTAGAAGTGCCAAGAGATAGAGGGTCTATTAAACACCATATGATGCATCCATGATTATAGCAGACCATAAGCCCAGGCTTATTGACCATCACCACCCAGGTCAAAAAACATAGCTAAGCACTCTTCACTTTTATAGTTGTCTTCAACTTTGATTTAAATTGGGTGAAGCATTATGCTTTTAGCTTCAGTAGCCTTAATTAAGAGGTAAGAATACTTTTAATTATCTTAGGATGATATACCATGACAGCTACATGTAATTTCTGAACACTTATGGTTTTAATTTATATTCTTCATAAAGCTGGCAATGGAAGTATAAAAGAATTCAGAAGAGTTCATCTGCAGTACGACTAACACAGCCCAGGCTCCCTGCCTGAAAAACAGATTGTGCCTGGGAACTGGTATTACTCACTTACCATGGCTTTGTTTAAAAACCTTGCCTTGGCACCCCCACCCCCCCAAGAACAGGGACCTTCCAGCAGGAGAAAAGAGGATGTCACTGCCCTTTTTCATTTAAGCATATGCTTAATTTCATCGTAGTCAGCAAACTACTTTGGCACATGCTGTGCTTTTTCTTTTTTTTCTTTTTTTTATTAAGTGGCCTCTTCTAGCTTAACTTTCAGTCAGTCCTTAGTTTATTTTTCAGAAAGGAGGGAGATTTACAAGTGTTTTTATATCCCTTAGAGTTCAGTTAAAACAGAAAAAAGGTTTCTACTTTTGTGAATCTGTCCTGAAAGTGAAAAAAAGAATAGCCAAAACCCATACACACACGATTCCTTCTGAGGAGGAGATAATAGCTTTTCCTAGACCAGCTGGCACAGCTGGAGAAAAAAAACCAAAACCAAAAACAAAAAGAACAAGCTTTTCAGCATGCAAGCCCTCCTTCAATTCTGAAACAGGCGCAGGCGTCTTACGAAGTAAAAGTAGAGTTTTCTGAAGTCAGGCGTTCAGATGATCTGAAAGATCAGGTAGTAGCTCAGGATCCCAAGGATGTTCTACGAACGTGAGGTTTTTGTGAGCCGCCCTCCTTCCCCGGCGCTCCGGGAGCTCGTCCTGCTGCCCGGAGGGTCGGTGGGGAAACACCCCGGGGCACCGGGGGGTTCTGCTGCCCGGGGGGGGGCAAAGCCTTCTTTAAGGCATTTCTGCCTCGCTGCAAGTATTCAAAATGCCTTTCTCTTTATTCTTCTCTTTTTTTTTTTCTTCTTTTTTTACAATGACAAGGCTTTTTTTACCGCTCCCACTGGAAACATATATCTTATACCTTATGTTGAACATTTTATAATAACTTTACAAAGCCGTATGTGGGGCCAGTCTATGTGCACAAAATAACTCATTCCTCCTTGCCCCCCCTTGAAAAAAACGAGTCTTCAGGGGAACATACGAGCATCAGGCCAACACGGCTTCCCTGAGAGAGGCAAGCCATCCACATGGAACAAAAATTTTAGGGAGCTATTGCTAATTGCACATGTCTTAAACTGTAACTCTTATCTGATTCAGCTAAAGCAAACAAAGGTGCAAACGGGCAGTAGGAAATAGCTTTGTTTTCACTGGAGCAGGAATAAGCTGGAGTATGTTTGTTCCTGAATAAAGCAAACACGACCATTGATTGAGCCCAGCTCACTCGGATGATTAAAATTAAGCACCAGGCATTCAGGCCTTGATGTTCATATCTCATTTACAGAAACAGGCAGAAATTGTTCTGAGAGCTTGTGTGCAACGCTACGTCAATTACTTGCAAATATGCATTCACGGTAGCTTTTTGACTTGTAAGCTCTTAAATAGCTCAAAGACATGATTTTGAAGACACAAATATACATTGTTAATCCTTTTTTTTGTTTACGAGAGGACAAATGGGGACAAGAAACTAGAAGACCAAGAGAGGGGACAGAGAGCAGAGGCTGGGAGAAGAAGCCAATGAGAGCAAGAAGCTGAACGAGGGTTTGTTCAGATGCAGAAGAATTTGTAACCCTAAAGCAGATTTTCTTCAGAGCTGAAATAAGGTGCAGGACTCGTGAAGCGCAGCGTCATGCCTTTACTATCGGCATATATTTACACAACTCAGTGAGAAAAGGCACGGTTCATTTCCCTTGAAGGTCTGTGCTCACGGTGGCGTTGAACAGTAAAGACAAAAAGCAGAGTTTCCTACTCTAGATCTGGAGCTGCTAAATAATTAGAAAATCCCTGTTAGCATGCACGCCTTCAAGAACTTACCAAAAGCTATAGAACGAACCTAACTTTCTTACGCTTCTTCTGATTGTAATAGTGTTTATTTAAATAGGTATTATTCAGAATTTTTTTTCAATGTGGGTTAGGTATAGTGCACTGTAACATGGTATATTCAATTTACATATTCTTGCAGTTACTACATGATCTGCTCTTCAAAATACTCCCAGTTTCAAAAAGCCTAAGGCTCTAGATCTCTAAGACCAGGCTTTATAAGAAAGTTTTAAAATATTGAGAAGTAACTTTTATGTTTTCAAATATATAATCTGCTTTTTTTCATTTTCATTTTTGCATTCATAGACTATAAATAATAAGGAACACTTGCTACTTTTACTTGTTTCTTCCGAAGTTACTGTGGGTAGATTTGATGCTTAATGTTAGATCATACGTGAAGGAAAGAGCACGCAATCCCTTTTCTTAGTACAGAGAGATCTTTTCAGGGAGTTTCCCTTCTCAGAAATATAGGAGCTATTTTCATTCTAGAAATGATTGACCTATCCACTTCATGTTGCGTGTATCAACTGGAAACAATTACCTTTTGAAAGAGGAAGTTTTCAATTTTAGTATGAGTGAGCACCATCTGTAATTTAGTGCCTTCAGGCCGCCTTAACTAAAAAGTTCAATAAGTTAAAGCCAGGAAAAGGGGAAAAAAAAAAAAAAAAAACAAACTTCAAATGTTTCCAGCAAAAATGAGTCTTTTAGTCTTTTGTTTGCACACAGATGATTATGCTCGTGGGATGGTTCTAAGTAGGGCTTTTTTAAGTAGGGCTTTTTTATTTTTTTTTTTTACCATTTTCTGAGTTTGTTTGAAGTGTCAGTGCTACACCATTGTGAGGATGTTGTCCAGATGTCGTCATTTTGAAGTTCAGGACAGATGATGGATTATCCTCAACACTGTTTATAAACAGAGTGCAAATGCAGAGGTAGCTTAACAGCCTGGATTGCCTTTCATTTTAGAAACATTAAAAAAATATAATAGTTTTTGGATCATTCAGAAGAGAGTTCTAGAAATTCCATTTGAAAAAAAACATAGTTTGACATAAGAGAAAAGTCATGAACATTCACACAGAAATATTACATCCATACACAAAAAAGCTTACTTTTCTTGATCTTCATACAAAGCATTTCACCAACAGGCAAATTGCAAAACATGTCAATTCTGTCAGAAGAAATATCTCAAAATGGGTTCTTATCTGAGTCTTATCCTAACTAAAGCATATAAACATATTGTTGGTCTGCAAAGAAGGTCTGGAGCTACTAAAAAAACAGACTTTCTGATATGGTTTTCAATCCTATTGTTTAGGACAGGACTGGAACTACTGTTTTCATATACACAGCGTGGTTTTGAAGTATTTTAACACTTTGAATCACCTCCAAAGACATCAGAGTTAGAAGAAGCTTTTTTAAAATAGATGTGAAAAAATTTACCTGTATTATATCCAATCAGCTAAAAGGGGTTTTGTTATTATTTTATACCTTAAAGTTGTTCTATGATATGCCATTTACATGTGTTTGACAATTACTAATCTCGTTCAGCCATCAGTGTTATTTTTCCCCATTTATTGTCTATTGTTTGCTTTTTCCAAGAATTATTTAAACTTCATCTCTGGATGTCTTGCAAACCACCTTGCCCTCTCCTTTCTCCAAACACAATGTGTACCTTAGCTAAGAAATTGTATAAAGTTGGGTAACGTCAAGGTTTTGATGTTACATGCAAGCATTCTTTACCTGATCATGCATGAAATTCAACTGGTTTTTGTTGTTGTTTGTGGTGGTGCTCTTGATGAATCAATCATAACTCACTTTTCAAGGTTTTTTGGCACAGCCACGGTCAAAGAGCAGGCTGTTCCTTTTGTTTGCACACCGTTGTGTGACCTGACATATTCAATTTTCTGGCAGGTTTTCCTGTTATTTGTCTTCATCTTACTATTACACTTGTACTTAGTGGTGTTCGTCTCGTAACAGCAATGACTCGTAAGGGCAGAGAACGTACCTACACATCAAGACACAATTCGGTCTTTTGCTGAGGCTTTATGAACACTGATGTTCTCCCTAACATCTCTAAACTTGACGCCTCTTTCAAAGCAGCAGCAAATGTGACAGAACGGGCTCAGAATTCAGCACATAATTCAACCAGGCTGGTCCATACCTTTGGCACGAGGACAACTGTCCTTCAGTCATCTCTCCAAAGACCCAGGGTGATAGCAATAGACAAAGACCTGAGGAAGAGCACTGCTTGCAACAACAACATGGCAGCAGGTCCCTTGATATAGAGCTGCCCAAGCCCCATGAGAGTCCGCAACTGGCATTTAGAAGGGAAGTGTTGCAAGAGAGGAGTCGCTCAGCCTTGTCAGTGCCAACACAATTTTTGGCACAGAGATGGCTTGCTTTCTCAGGTGGGGTGCTTCCAAGTCAATGCTTCTTAAGGGAACTAGGGAGAAGCTAAGGATTTATATCAGAAGTGTTGACTTCTTAAACCAAATATGTAAAGCTTAATGTGGAAGAATGAAAGGAAACAATTTTCAGAAGCGTGGTTCACATTTTAATACTTTCTGTGTGTCTAGTACCTTACTTTTCACTAAAATCATGCAAGACAGGTATCAAAATAATTTTTAAGGCATATCCTACTGTCTTTCACCGAGAGTCAGTTTCTAAACTTCCAAGTCAGCTGTGAAAGAGTATAGTGTTAGAATCTGGGTAAGACCTTGCAGGGCCTACAATGAGCCCTCTCAAAATTTCTTACCTTGATGCAGATGCTTCCTTGGAGCATATAAAGGTGAAAATGAGAAGGCAGGAAAAGATTTTGCATCAGGAGTTTTTTGAGACTTTGGAACATTTTTCTTTCTTACGTGGTTTGCAGTGGCATCAGTACTAACAGTAATCACCTTCAGTTGCCACGACAGGTTCTGTACTTCAGCTGACAGACAGAAAACACTGAAAATTAATTCTCGGATCAAACAGCCCTGAAACAGTCAAACAACAAAAAAGACTCCAAGCAACCTCCCTTCTTTCCTTTGTCCCACCAAAGATCAACATGCTATAGCATATCTAAAAAAACCAAACTTTGAAAAATAAGACGATGAAGAAAGCCATCTTATAAGTCTGCATTTCTACATCATTGAAAGAAGGGCTCAGAACTCAGAAGGGACCCATCCTTCCAGGCAGCGTGCCTTCCTCTGAGCCCTCTGACATAACGAGCTGGTAAAGTTTGTGGTGGATTGACCTTGACTGGCTGCCTGATGCCCCCCCAGCCGCTCTCTCACTCCCCCCTTCCTCATCCATGACAGGGGGAGAATATAAGATGTGAAAGCTCTTGGGTTGAGATAAGGACAGGAAGATTGCTTAACAGTTACCATCACAAGCAAAACAGACTTGACTTGGGGAAAATCAGTTTAATTTGTTGCCAGTTAAAATAGATTTGGATAGTAAAAAAACAAGACAAATTGACATACCACCTTCCCTGCACCCCACCCCTTTCTCCCAGGCTCTCAACTTCACTCCTAACTCCTCTGTCTTGTCCCCTGCCCTGAGCTGCACAAGAGGATGGGGAATGGGGGGTTGTGGTCAGTCCATAACAGCTCCTCTCTGCCACTTCTTCCTCCTCACACTCTTCCCCAGCTTCAGTATGGGTCTTTCCCATGGGCGGCAGTCCTTCAGGGTAAATCTGCTCTAGCAGATCATTAGTTCATATCCTTTTGCAAGTCCATTTGTTTTTAGGTTATATGAAATATTTTCATTAATCACTGTTATTAGTTATCACTTGAGTGCACAGTTCTGTTCCAGGCCACAAACTCTTCAGAGAACACGGACTCCCCAAGTGCAGCGCTATTTCCTTGATGTCACTGCACTGGGAAGAGGAAAGTGGCCAAGACACCCGTTGAAGCTATCCTGTGCAATCAGGATGCTGTAATTCCAAGTGTTTCTATTTGCTCTGTACAACTAACACACGTCAACATAGGTAGTTCTGAAGTCCTCGGCATTTTCTTTTAAAGTACACCATGCCTATTCAAACCCGCCAAATGGTTTTTCTCCTACTGATAAGTACGGGAGCATTGCCATTAGAAATCTTGCTATTCATAAGAATTCCTTCAACAAGCTACAGATAATCATAATTCCAAGGAATTTTTAGTAGGAACAAGGGTATGAACAATCCTCTCACAGACTTTTAAAGTCAGTGGATTCATTGCATGCCTCCTGATTAGCGAAGACTCTGAGGAGACTCAAGTTACAGCTTAAAATAAGAACAGTAAGATGCAAGTAGACTAAGTGCAAAGGCATTAGACTGACAGTTCAAAAATCTGTTCTCTACATTTTTCTTTTTAGAGGATTAATTTGACAAGATCAGCTTTAATACAACCATTTAAAGACAGTGTTACAGATCGTAAACCCTAGAACCTCCTCACAGAAGTTAATCTGGGGATATTACTTAGAAGTAGAAAATATCTGTTACACCATTTCTTCTACCTGTGGCTGCTGCTAAAGTTCAGTTTGACGTTTCTACACCAACATATTCCAAAAGTTTTAGTGTTTTTTCTTTTTTCCTAAAAAAGCAGGTTACTTTTTTTATATGTAAGGAAAAAAATACTGTTTGTGACCAACATTATCTCAGTCTACCCTCTTAAATTCAGTTGTAGTTCATGGTTTCTGGGTTTTGTTACTAATGAAAAAACAGCCTAAGTCTCAAAGTATGGGTTTTATACCATTTTGGAAGACATGCTGTTGTTCAGTCAGCTTTTCCTTCTGCTTGAAATGTGGCCAGCTTCAGCTTTCTATATCACTTGCTAAAAAACTCTGCCAGTTTACCTTGTTAAATTGATCTTTCCTTTTTCTAAGGGATGGATTAAAGAGATTAAAGTTATGACTTCATTAAACTTTATGCCAATTAAATGTTTATGGAAGAAGAGGAAAATAGAAACCACATTCCCTTGGTCCCATTCTAACCTCTGTCACAGGTTCATTAAGACGAGCCTCATTACCCATACAGTTAAGGGGTAACCTGTTTTACCACTCTATAAAAAGAAAAAGTTGAATAATCAGCCATGTACATCAGAAGACTGTTTTGAGAAACTGAACTGGAACTAACAACAGCAACCCACCTGCCTGGACTGAACATCACTTCCTACCTCAGTTTCCTTAGTTTTGGCCCATACTCACAGCTACTGAGATAAAAAATATTTTCACAATAAAGGAACTAAGGAAAACAGTCTTTCTTCCTTACCACAAAATACGAAGCTATAAAAAGGACTAGGAAAGAGATCTACAGCCAATTCTCTGCTAACACATTTCTCCTCCGGATAATGTGAGTAGGTTACAGGTAGTCCCCTCGCAGGCCACCAGTGACCAAAGATAGAGCAGAAGACAACTGGATATTGCCTTCTGCCTCCCAATTTGTCTTTTTTTTTTTTTCCCCACAACCTCACTCCCATACTAACTCTCCCTAGTAGATTCAATTCTAACTTCTTTCATTCTCAAAAGGCATCATTTCCAGTACCTCAGCTTCAGAAGGCAACAGCCCAGAGAGGATCCAAACATGCTCCCCTCACTGACCTCCCCTCCCAAAAACTTTTTTCCACCCCTATCTCTTCCTCTTGCCTTTTCTGTGTAAATTAGGCCATCCCATAAAACTTTTTCTGCTAAGTTATTAGCTTTTTCTCATTCTGACTGACAGATGTTTGGGCTGAGGGCTTAGCATAAGATTTAACTCATCTAGTCATGTGAGAAAGAATCAGGGGAGCTCCAAACCTTGTCAAAGGCTGGTTTATCCAGGAACAGTAGTAAATGCACATTTAATATAACTGTCTACAAAAAAGCTGTGTAATTATAGTATTGTCCTAAAATGCCAAATTATATTTAAAATTCACTACATATGTTGGAATGTCCAAATTATTGGAAAAAAATCACATTTTGCAGAGTTGCTCAGTCACCTAGGGAAACCAAGGATTTCACTGAAAATGTAATTGGACTCTTCCCCATCGTTTTATATAAATCTGTATCTTAGTTTAATCTAATTTTCCCTGTTTTCCCCCTTACTGTGTTTATTAAACATTCTCATAGGCACTGTAGCACCTTAAAACTAGGTTCTTCAAAACAATAACAAATATTGGTTTTGGGTAAAGCAGTGAAACATATAAGCCTTAGATTCTCTTGCCACCGAATGTTCTCCAATTGTTTAGTCGATGCGTAAAAACGACCAACAATGATGATAAGCAGATATCTCTTTCTCCAACAATGTCATAAAAGCAAAAAGTAACCTCGTTTTAAAAAGGGGGATCTGTAGCTTTACCCTGCAGCTACTCCCTGTGAGACGAGGTAGAACATCTAATTTCTGGAGAGAGGTGCGCTGTGTCTGCTGGACCCAGTACCTCCCAGGGGTAAATTCTGCACACCTCTTCTTTCCGTTTGTGAGTCATTTCATTCCCTTCCGAGGCATCTAATGCCCCTCCGCAGGGGTAAAGAACCCGGGAAACCAGCACAAGTTTTCTGAATTCAGCATTTGAGGTTCACTTCTGCAACGGCAAGCAGTGCTAAGTCTGTCTCTGCATCTAGCCTTTAGTCTCTTGTTGAAACCCCTATGTGAACGTAATTCTGCGCAACGGATTAGCAAAAGCTGATGACGGATTGATATGAAGTCAACAGAAGGTAGATAATTGCTATCTTAAGTGTGAAGTGACAATTAGATGTTAGAAGAGAGGTCACACTGGAGGTAAAAGGCATAAATAAATATGGGTTAAATAAATAAAAATGTTCAGGAAAGCGTATGTTCTTTTTCTTTCTTGATCTGCTTAAATTTATTGGCAAGCCTACTGCAAAGTGAGTTTATTTTGTTATAATCAGTAGTGAAATTAATGCATCAAGCATGACTTCAGGTATTTAATTAGCATCATGTGCCATGTAAAGAAGGATTTGGAGTGCACTAAACCAGTCTGAATTGTTGGAAGATATAAATAGAACAAGAGAATGCCACTTTGTCTTTGAAAGAAGGTTTTAATTAATTTTCTAAAACATAATATAATAGGTAAAGTGAAAATGAAAGTTAATTGGAATACTTTCTTCCTTTGAAACTTTGTAGTAATCTTACCTGAAACTCACGACCAAATATTTTAAGTAATATTTCAAAGAAAAGGATATGGGAGTGGAAGGGAGTGTGAAGAGGAGGAGAAACAAGGCAGGCACATGAGGTTAAAATACCTGTTTGAACCTGTTCAGGTCACCATACTTGAACACTGCTTCTTTTCCAGAATTTGAAAAGCATATAAACATGGGGCAAAACAAGAACCGCTGAATATGTAATTAAGTCTCAGCGTTGTAGTGACCAGTATCCCCTGGTACGTTGTATTCTTCCGCGACTGCTAAAGCTATAACAAGGCAGCACGGTGTCCAAAACTTTGAATCTCTGGACTAAGCCTCTTCTCGCCCTTTCCTCACACTCAAGGGTGACCAAGGTCTCACACCATCGGGAGAACATGAATTTTTCATGCGTAAAGACAGAAGGATAAACCCATTATGAACATAATGGACTTTCCTTGCTGCTTGCTAGTCACACAGTGCGGATGGCATGCAAAAAGCCTTTTATGTATATATATACATGTATTTATGTATATATACATATATACAAAACACATGCGTGTGTGTATATATATATATAAAGATCTGGAATTTGTTGGCTTTTACCTTTAAAAAGTTTTAATGTTAAGAAAGGCTTTCTATTGCAATATTTTGCATATGAGAAAGACCTGAAAATTTGGGTCTGACTCACGCTCTCCTAATAGTTGTTGATATTATAGGATACGGCTGCCTCCTCAGGACTTGACAGACCTGTAAAGATGCAGGCAGGGATGCGATGAGCTCTCTCAGTCCAGCCCTGGCCGTCCTGGCCCAGGACCCTGTCCCGTCCGTGTGTCCAGCCGGGCAGGAACAGCCTTTCTCTCATTTTCTCTCCTGGACACCAGCTCTTATCCATCCTGTTCAAATCACCTGTGGGTCCAGGCTCCCATCACTCACATTTTGCCATCTATTTGACTGGTGGCAACAGCCTCCATGTAAGAATCAACAGAGGAGACCAAATTTCTGCATTTTGCTTCTTGCAGTTCACACTTGGGTATTTCAGCACAACCCCATCCTCCTCCGCGGTGTAAATGATATCTTCTGCATTTTGTGATTGCAACCAGTACGGTGGGGGCAAGCAATCTTCAGGAAAGGAGTGTAGAGGCCAGAAATGACTTCAATAGGTGTAGTGAGAGTTATCTGGAGTAATAACCTCAAGAGGAGTGAACTCTGCAGTGACCGAGGAGCAGAGGTGCTCAAGAGACCTCCTCTGTCTTGGCAGCAGCCTCCCTGAAACCGAATCATAGACTCATAGAATCATTATGGTTGGAAGAGACCTCAAAGATCATCAAGTCCAACCGTATACCCGATGACATCATGCCCACCAAATCAGGAGTTCTTGTGGCTTGAAGGAGTTTTACATTATGAGTTTAATGTTATTAAATGCTTGTATATGCATTTATACAAAACAAAGGAGACCGCCATGGGCGCGGTGGCCATAGTTTGTTCTAGTGGTGGTTTGACCGGAGCAGCGTGTACATGCACACCTCTCGCAGAGCAGCCACCTCTCTGGGATCAGCTCTCATCTGGTGCGAGAGCAGAGTATTTGAGCTGTGATCTTGCTTCATCCACAAACTTGGTATGTCAACAGGACCTATCTTGAGAGAGAAGCAGGCAACAAAATCATCAATCTTGCCTTGCAGAGCAAACTATGTGTCTGAGGAAGACTTTCTGCCCTAAGGGATCCCATGTTTGGTCAAAACATCTACTTTGAACGGATGCCTGTCTGTTATAGTCCTTTCCCCACTCTGCTTCTTGAACATGTTGATAGACTGCAATTTTTTTTCTCATCACTTCAGATTTTAGAGTGGAGGGGAGGGGAGGGGTGATTGTATGATTTTTTTTATAATTTCAGGCCAGTTTTAATGCTGATGAATTTGACAGGAGAGCTATATAACAGCAAATATAATATATAACATTTTTTTTCCCCACATTTTGTATGAATTAACAAAATACACACTTCTGGGGCTGCTAATCCATATTTGACTACCATTTCCAGGTCTGAACAAGTATATTGCTGTGGAATTCAAAACTGTCTGGTGTTTATAAGCGACCTATATACAGCTTTTTACAGTGTAGTTTTTCACTAGAAAAAAAGTAACACTTTTGCTCTGCAAACACTGAACTATTTGACAGACCTTATGCTTCCAACCTTTTAATCCATTAAAACCCAGTAGCAGGTCGTTACCATGGCATTATGTATGCACATCAGCTATTGTAATGAATAAGATTTAAGAACACTAAACGCTTTCCTCTTCCCTCTTAAATGTGAATGATGAGCACAGAAAAGCCTCCCAAATGAGCACTGCACACAGGAGTAGTTTGGCTGCCTGATAAGTCTGGAAATTGCAGGAAAGGCATGACTTCAGTTTCTCCTGCTGCTTTTGCTCTTTGTGATCAGAAAATTATTTTAAGTTGTCAAGGTATAGCAACTTATTGCAGATGCTCCTAACACATTTTTCAGGAAAAGAGCCACCTCCCAAATGATGATACGTGTATGTGGGTATAAAGAACATTGGCATAGTTTCTGCATAAATTTCCAAACCTTGGTAAAAGCTATGCTTTTATTGACACTACTGAACTCTCTCGGTTCAGTAGTTACCATTCACCTAATATTTCCTACTGCAGAAGAGGAGAAACTACAATTCTATCATCATCCATTAACCGAACTACCTTTCTCACTTGTAATGATCTTTAATATGTTGTTGAAAAAGAAAATATTACCCTTTGCCAAAGAACTCCCAAAGATTATTCTTCTGTAAACAATTGTTCAACACTGAAAAAATCCCACTTCATTTTTTTAAAATATGAACACTCTTACAGTATGGCTGAGTTAGGTCTAGTTTCCCAGTTAAGCTCCAATCTTGCACCACCTCATTTAGCTCCACACAGGCCAAGTGATGTCAGTGGGAAACAGACCAAACACAAGAGTGGGACTTTATGAATTCTAATCTGGGATTGAAGCTGCTATTTTACTTATCGTTTTCAAAATTTGCATATACTATTTTTCCATTCTACCATAAGTAACACTTCAGTCACAATGGATAAAACAAAACTGGCATTTAAAATGCAAGGTCTTCCACATATTGCAGCTCTGTTGAGGCTGACACTAGACTATGTTAACTCTTAAATTTAGCTGCTAATTTGAACCTCTCCTCCTGCTCAATCTCACTTTATTAGGTACTCTAATGTTGAATTTTGGAGACTCTATTGGTTAAAACTAATTCTGTTGTTTGATTGCAATATGAGTTTCATTGTTAATGCTGACATAATTACATAAAATATGAGAAAGAAAAAATGCTGAAAATGTGTATTCCTGTTTACATTACTTACAATGATCCTTGAGAGCTTGTTATCTTCCTAACTAGTCACATATTGGATGGATGCTGCCTTCTTTTCCATAAATGGGCACAGTCACTCCATGTTCTTGTGATAATACACTGAAGAGGACTGAGAAAACCCAACCTGTTTAAAACAGCTTTGCGCTGACTCACGCATACAGATCCCGTACATTTCCTCCATCCACTCACGGGTGATAACTGGTTTTCAACCTTTTGGCATGCAGTAAAAGAATCTCCTTAACAGATCATTTATAATAATTTATAAACCACCCCTACAAGTTTTCTTTGTTTTTTTAGGATAATTATGTATAAAAGCAACTCAGCATTAATTTATATAGAGAGATATGTTATGGGTGATACAAATAGAAGCTTCTGTATCTGTAACTGTAGCTGTAAGGATCTCAATGCTACCACTAGTAAAGGGCTCAATGTGGAAGTAGAAGACAGAATGTTTTCATTCTTTCCTCCCAGTGAACAAGAATTAAAAAAATGAAGTACAAAATCTATACATTACTGGTAATCGAAACAGTACCTAATGCTTATGCATGAAGAAGGCCCATCCATCTTCTTCAGCAAACTTACCTACAGCATTTATCTACTCATGAGAGTCTGACTCTGCTACTGCTGTTGCATTCGTCCATCACAGAACATAACTAAATCCAAAATTCTTATGAGAATACATTTTCAAGTTGCATTTTTCATCAATTCAACATTACAGAATTTGCTTGAACAAAGCAAGCAGGACTTCTTTAAGTTTTGCTCAACTCGAAGATGCCAAATTAGCCAAAGGAGAAAGGACTAGCAGTGTGTGTGGAGTCATCTATTACATCATGCCATCATGCTTGCAGTCCAGCTGAGAGTAAGATAAAAGCTGCTGGTAAAACGGATGAGGCAAAATAAATGTCCATAGAAGACAGATATAATCCTTTACCTCTGTGACTGTGATAGCACTAATACTGGCCATAAATCACACAGATGAGATAGATTAATAAGGGAAATCCTTTGTTGATGATTCTAACAGATGGATTAATTAGGAGCAACTGAACTGACGAGGTGAATGAAGCGCCCCTAAAACAAAGCTACAAATCAATGATGGAATAACCATTTAAATTGCTACTCCTCTCTGTATAATAAAGAACAGCTGTTCTTGCCGAGGATCAAAAAAAAAAAGATTGCTATCATATTAAACAATATCAAGACAGAGATGCAATTCAGAGTAAGATGGATGGCAGGTGCTCAAATCATAGAAATTTACGATAAAGAATGAAGTTTAATAGCATTCTTTGCTCAAAGGTGAAACAAAGAGGGAGAATCGGACGCTAACAGAGAACAGAGCTTTGTATGCTAGAAGTTTATTTTGTGTAGCATCTTTCAAAATCTCAGAACAAACTAACAAATGCTAACTGTAAGGTTCCTTATGCACATGTAGCACTGAAAAACTTGCAGACATACAGATTGTACCTATACACCTGTAGACCAGAACGTAAGTACTATCACTTAATGGATTCTGTGTCCTCCACACAGTGGTGGTGGTGTAAAGAAATACAGGCAGGCAGAACCAGGTAGATCAAGTGACTCTCATGTGACAGACGGCATCTCCGCTGATGGCAGGAACTAAAAATTTCAGGATCCAGTTTCAGAAGAGGAACTAGTGTACTTTTGCTCTCATAGTGTCTGCTGTGGAGAGTCGCCCCAGAACTGTGCCCTAGCCCAGGCAGCAACAGTGTGACATAACATAAGGTCCACGCCATCACGCCTTACACCCCAGCATCACGGGCAGCCCCACCCATTTGCACCTCACAGACTGCCCACATCACACGCATGCCGTGGCCTCATCGCAGGTTTGGTGTAAGGGCTTATTCCCAGCACCACCGCTCAGCCTCTTCCAGGGGTCTTCTGTACAGGGAGATCCACTGCCCCTTGCTGGTTCTGATGAAGTTGGGGACGTGCATGAGGGACGTGCACCCCAGGGTCATTTCATCCTATGAGTTATCCTAAATGTTATCCTGATGGGAGGTGGTGTACTGTCCAATAACATAAAAAATTGTGAATTCCGTCATTTAGAATCATAGATTCATAGAATCGTTTAGGTTGGAAAGGACCTTTAAGATCATCGAGTCCAACCATAAACCTAGGACTGCCAAGCCCACCATTAAACCATGTCCCTCAGCACCACACCTACACGTCTTTTAAACACCTCCAGGGACGGTGACTCCACCACCTCCCTGGGCAACCTCTTCCAGTGCCTGACAACCCTTTTGGTGAAGAAATTCTTCCAAATATCCAATCTAAACCTCCCCTGGTACAACTTGAGGCCATTTTCCTCTTGTCCCCTCTAGTACAGGGGGACGATCACTGCCCTGGTTCTGCTGGCCATGCTATTGCTGATACAGGCCAGGATGCTGTTGGCCTCCTTGGCCACCTGGGCACACTGCTGGCTCATGTTCAGCCGGCTGTCGACCAACACCCCCAGGTCTTTCTCCACTGGATTTCTTACTTGATAAAGCCCCACAAAAACAAGCTCTACTGTTCATACTTAGATTGCTGCTCTAACATTCTCTCTTTAAGTGAAAAGATAAGGATCATAAGGACCATATACAGCTCTCAGTTACACTGTGATAAGTCTTCAGAAATTCATCCAATTTGCACTACCACTGTTAACGGTACAAATTGAATCTAACATTTTAAAACATGTTAGGAATCCTTGGATCAGCATTGTTGCCCCAGACTGGTCCCACTAGTCATATATATTAGTATACATCCAGTAATGTAAGGATGTTAGCTTACTAGTTAAATATTTCTTCCAACTTCGGTTCATCATGTTTCTGAAAAAAAAAAAAAAAAACAAAAAAAAAAACGGGGGGTATTGGTGGGGTCTTACGGTGGCCAACAAAAACAACAGCAGTTTTACTTGGAAGGAAAGGGTAATGGAGCTTCGTGTCAACATACCCAGTTCCACCTGATGTCGACAGTACTGCCACATTTTGGGAAATTGCTTTTGGGAGGCTGGAACAGCATAGAAATGGATATTCATTTCACTGATAAATATAAGCCTGATCACAAAAGATTTTAAGGAGTTTACTATTTCCCCCCGCAAAAGCAAAAAAAACTCAAGAATGAAAACCTTTCAGCTTCATTCATATATCTATATCTGTACCTATATCCACACACACATACATGTGCCTTATTTTGTGTCAACACAAACTAAGTTTAAGAGGTCAAATGACTGATCTGTGTTCATTTCATTAGCCACTAGCAGAAACAGCATTGTTATATGAGATGTCCACAGTTCTGGGCCTCTACTCTGAATACCAGGAGGACTTGGGTCTGTCACCTTGGCACAAATTCAGGCTGTTTGACCTGACAAATTTAACCTTTCTGGAGGTTCTGGGAGTTGCGTAATTACAGCTGACAACAGTCAGTGTCCTACATCCCCCCCTCAACTTGCATCATTTATGTACTTTGTATTTTCACTTGTAAATGTCGGTGGTTTCTGGAAAGACCCAACAGTCAGTCGGAACCTATCTATAAAAATCTTGCTATTAATCCTTTAAATTGGTGCAATAAATACAGAATTTCCCGGTAACTGCTCAGTAGAAAATGAAAAAGGTGTACAAGACTTTCTTTTAGATAAAGGAAAGATAAGCGTTTTAGATACAACAGTAACAGGGACTGTATTGATCTCTTCAGTTTTGATATCTAAGCTGATACCTTATATGTATTATATGTACCTTCTTTATGATTCAGGGAGATAAGCGCTGGATAGAGTTTTCAGCATGCCTTAAGGGGGGCACTCCCTGAGTTAGGAAATTATGTGTCTATTGTATTTTCTAGGCTAAATATTTTTCAAAACTAGAGGAAAATCTACTCTGGCCTCTACCTTCAAAATGCTGTGTTCATAAGTAAAATCTATCCAGTCTCATTTCTCTCTCTCTTAAAAGTGCTCAAATTCTGCCATCTTTACTTAGGATGAAGTGCAGCTTGCTTCGTTAATAGTGCCAGCTAGTTTCCATAGAGTCAAATACAATACAAGTAAGACAGATTATATTGCCTGTCCTCAGCTGCACTTTCTTCTGTAACTTTTTTTCCTCTTTTGAAATGCAAGGTGTGAATGCAAAACAATTGCTGAATGGGCTATTTTGTATCCTAACAAAATATAACTAGTGACAGTCAAGTTTTATGGTATAAAAGGAAAATAAATAAAAGAAGCATGCAGTACTTGGAATGGAAGAAACTATAGAGAGACAGAGAAAGGAAATTATCCTTTTGGGATCTACCAAGTGGACTGTTACACTATAAGTATTTCGTAATATTTCTGGGGAGAAAGAAAATTACATTCTTCCAGTTATTTTACTGGCATCCTATCTTTCCAATGAGATTTTAATAACAAATGTAGTTCCTTCAATATGCTACAGTCAATTCCATGGGCACATGTCAGTCCCATCTTAAATTCAATGTCCTCTAACAAGATTTTAAAATATCTACTTATGGGAAACTGAGAGGAACAAGAGTTCAGATCATAAATTTAAGTTATTGTCTCATTGTCAACTTCAACGCAGTGACAACAATTTAGATCACTGATAGTTGTGTCCATGTTATTCATTATTCCATTCTATGTGGTTGGGAAAAGAGGATGTTTCCCAATTGACTAATGTTTTTAGTAGCCTCCCTTGTATATATTTTTTTGAGGTTTCCAAAAGTCTTCAGATTTAGCTGCCAAAAATTGAAACCAAGCTGAAATTATAATCAGCCACTGTTCCAAGTCTAGCTCTATTTCAATATCTCCTTATGAAAAGATAAATAAAACTGCTGAAAACAGAGCTGAAGTGACTAAGATGAAGGACCAGAAGTAAGAGTGCCAGCTGTGGATACCCACTGTAAAAATATTTAGACACAAACTAGAGACTATCTCTCACTTCTCCCCACCTGGTTAAAAGGTCATCAGGGTTTTCTGAAATGCTGATTTGATGCTGTAATAAAACAGTGATAGGTACACTGACGATATTGTAACAGATAGAAATTCAGAAATGTTACCAATACGTTAACACTTTTGAAACGTTTTAGGAGTTCATTCTACCTTCAAACTGGTTAGACAATCTTACTTTTGTCACTGCCGTATCTGGCAGTTCTACAACCATTTCCACCTCAATTTCCACTGTGTTATTTATACAGGTGAGTAGTCAATCATAGCAGATGATATATCATGAAGATATCTCCACTCCCAATAAGCTTTTATTTGCTGATTTATCTTTATATATATACATGTGTATATATCTGCTGAAGACTATTTCATCAGTGTTCATAATGAGATGCTCAAGTTCAAACACAGATGCCTCTGCTTTCAAATGTACTCTTTAGTATGTTGTCATTTGGAGATCTTTTTACTTTTGAACAGCAAGATTCCATCACCTCACATCTTGATTTGTTAATAAATATAATGGCTACAAACAAATTAAAATCCTGCTAGGCAGGACAATTTTTCAAATCTGATTCAGAGTATAAAAAATATTCCTGTATTAATCTAATATTCCATGTCCCATAAGGATGAACAGTTCAATCACGTAATCAATTCTTACTCAATAAAAACTGTGCTGTGAGAACATTAAACATCAAGAAAATTATAATTGGTGTCTCGTCATCTTGTCCAGGAAAGGGACATGGGCTAAGTGACTGTAATTGATGAATTTGTTAAATAAAATTGCTTGATAATATGTACTAACAAACGTCGATGTGTGTGTCTCTAATATTAACTGATAGTTTGCTTTTAAAACACACATCTATGGCCTTTTGAATAGTCAGACCCCTGCATATTCACTTACGGCTTTCTACCATCTATGGGTTAGTTTCACAATAGCCACTTACTTCTTAGTACTTTAGCAGTTTTGCTCAGAATTACGAAGAGGTGTTATGGCCTCTATTCTGAACTTTTTGCAATGAAGTAGGAGAGTCAAAGGGAAATAAAGAAGCATTATAAGATAAACATATCAGCAAGGTGATCTCTGTCGCACAGTTTCCTCCTTTTTAATACAGACTTCCTTCTGAGAATTCAGTATCTATTTCTGGTCTTAGGCCAAATTTCTGTC